>NW_012116088.1:3354278-3374917 GCF_000951035.1 Colobus angolensis palliatus | reverse complement strand
CTTTGGTATCAGGATGATGTTGGCCTCGTAAAATGAGTTAGGGAGGATTCCCTCTTTTTCTATTGATTGGAATAGTTTCAGAAGGAATGGTACCATCTCCTCCTTGTACCTCTGGTAGAATTCGGCTGTGAATCCGTCTGGTCCTGGACTTTTTTTGCTTGGTATAGCCTTCCCTGATTTTCAAAGATCCTTTTTATCTTTATTAGGTAGAAGGCTTGAAGGAGATGCCATTTATGCCAGAGCTTGAAGAAATCCTGCAACAGGCACAGAAGTTGATTTGGTTTCAGATTTTGTCATCTCTGAATGAATTATTTTCTTGAATGAAACACGCTAAGCTCAAAAGATCACCTCACAGTAGTTCACAAAGCGTGTAGAGCTGGTCTTACATGCAGCCTAAGTAGGAAGTTGCCTATGCCCTACCTGTAGGCCAAAATGCTCAGAGGAGACCCCTTTGCTTCTGATCCCGCCTTTTGCTTTATCTCTTTTTGCTTACAAGAATTTTCATCCTTCAGTTTCAAAGTGCATATGTCTTTCAGTTGCACTGATATGTCTGGGCTCAGAACCATGTGGTCTAATACACACTGCACTAGAAGTTCAGATCTCAAATCTGCTGTTCACTAGCCCTAGTCATTTAATGACTACGATCCTCAGCTTCATCCCCTTTCAATTGGGTCCATAATGGTCATTGTGAAAATTGAGATTATGTTTCCTACTCAATACCACTCACTGTGGACTCTCACTTGGCCGTTACCTTTGCTAGCTTTCTTCCTTCCTAATGAACAAAAAATAGCAAGGAGCAGACTCAAAATCAGGGCACACAGAAGAGAAGAAGGGGCTGGTAATCCCTGGGAAAGATTCAGTTTTCTTCATGTAAATGCCTTTTGGGGAGAAACAGCCTTGCACAAAAGTCTATCAATACAAATTATCCAGATTGTAAACTTCTTTGTATCTCACTTTCCATTTTCTGCTGACATCTACCCTGCATCAATAAAATGAGCTGAAATAATTTTTAAAGATGCAGCAGAAAAATTTCTCTAAATTATAATCTGCCAGCATATTTCAGAATTCACTTCACCTGTATTCTGGGTATTTGATCTTGGAACAGAAGATTAGCAAAGTGAAATTGATAATACTTCTTATCTTTGAAAGGTGCTGAAGAGTTAATTCACTAAGCAACAATTTAAAAATAACACCTGAGTTATCTCAGAGCCATTTTCCTAAAGAAGCTGGTGGAACTACCGAAACACTGTTCTTAAAAGCTTTTTTAAGTCCTTCAATCCCCCAGAGATCATTCAAGGAGAATATAATTTTATTTGATGAAATGAGAACTGGAGGAGAATATAATAAGTGTTAAGTGATTGAATCAAATTGAGTGTTTGCTAAATGTTTCCTAAATGGGTTGACAAAAAAAAAAAAAAATGCCATGAGATTCCATGTAGCTCTTCAAGAATGGAGGTCTTGACTAGGTTAGAGACCCGAGAAGTTGTGGTGACCACATTTTTTATTCAAGCAGTACTAAAGAAACAATGTCTCTTAGAAGAACTATTGATCAGCATTTCATGATTTGATCATTATTAATTCTTAACTTCTCTATGCTTCAGTGTCTTGCTCTGTACAATGCGAACAAAAATAGCATCTACCTGAAAGGGTTATGGTGAAGATTAGATAAAAAATTAACTAATATATCTTTTAGAATGGCATCTGGTGTACAGTAAGTGCTTGAATAAGTTAGTGATTTTCAATCATATTAATTACTTTCTTCCAGCAAACCTATAGCACCTACTCTGTACTGGGCATTGTGGTAAGACCTAGCATATCAGTCAGGCTCATAGTTGCAGACAGCAGAATCTATTGTAGCTAATTTAGGCAGACATCCATCTTGTTGGAAATGGATTCAGCATTGTTCCCTACTTTGGGACACAATATCTGACCATAAGGCTCCCATGAGTTCATCTGACTGGGGGAGACCAGGTCACATGCCTAGCTATTCTAGCTGCAAGGGAACCTGGTAAAGTGAGTTTTAGGATTTTTAACTTTGGGTAAGATTCTTTGAAAGTCATGACAAATGTCCACTAGACCTAGTCTTTGCCATGGAAGAGCAGTCTAGTGATGAGACAGGGGTATAAATAGTTATAACATTGGGAGTAGGGATGTTTGTATTATTATCCAGCACATATCTACTCTCCCTCCCCCACAAAGAGGGAGCCTGCTTGACTTTAGAGTTGGTGATGTGACCTGCTTTAGTCTATGCAATTGTGGGTAAAAAAGATGGTTTGGTAGCTCCAAGCAGAGGTTTTAAGAGGTATTTCAAATTTTCTCTAAATTTTCTCTCAGATTTCTGCCCTCTACCATGAGAAATTCACATTTATGATTGCAGGTGGAAAGTAAAGACTCTCCTTCAGCCTTGACACTTAAATTGAGAAAAGTTGTGGATCAGACCCCAAACTCAACCACAGTCTGGCAGGGCTATAGCATCAAATCCACAGGTACAACATGAGTGAGAAATAGTTATTTGTATTTGTACACCTTTAAGCTCTGGGGATTGTTTGTGATAAAGCATTATTATAGTCAATGCTGACTTATACAAGGAGATAAAGGCAGATACAGGTATATATGCCCAGTGCTGGAGGAAACTTAGAGGAGGTGATAATTAACTGGAGACCTTTAGGAATGCATCACAAAGGAAGTGACCTTTAGGAAGAGTTTTGTAGGCATTTAGGATTTGTCCAGGAAGAAAAGCTCAGGGAAGGTAATTTCAGGATGACATATGCGTATGCAAAGGCACAGAGAATTAAAGTGGTCAAACATGTTTTTGGAAATACAATGGGTTAATCCCAGCATATCCCAAATTGTAGTGATTTAAGTATCTTGTGTTATCTTTTCAAACCAGCAGTACAATTTTACTTATCATCTTATTTAAATCAATTTACCTTCTTGCTCTGCTCCCAACCTTAATATCATTCCAGACAAAAATATTTGTAAAATCTCAAGCCTGATATCGTAATCATTTTTTGAATACATATTAGAATACATGTTTAACTATTATAGGTGTAAAAAATAGTTTTCTATGCGCCACCAATTTTATGTTCCCTGTGTTGTCTCTGACACTGCTAGTAGACTATGACATATTTCTTCTTCCCTGCTTTATACTAATAGAAATACATTTTGTTTGAGGAAGCACTGTGCCTAATTTAAAAATGCTCACCTCTCCAAACTCCTCTGCAGGCATCTGTTGAGTTGCCTGCGTGACCGAATTCTGGCCAATAAAATCTAAGTTTACCGGATGGTACTTTAGGGAAGGATGTTATTTTTCTTATGAAATAAGATTTAGTTGGCAGGTGTCTTTTGCATTTTCATCATCCTATCCCTTTCTCCCTTTTCTTTTCTGGAGCATGGATTCAGTCCCTGGAAGTGTGGCAGCCACCTCTAGCCTATGAGGATGAAGGGAATATGCTGAGTGGCAGAGCAGAAAGCTAGACGAAGCCTGGTCCCTGTTGCCTTCATTTTGCAAGTACTGTAGCCCTGACTGCAGTTAAGCCATTATAGATGAGTGTTCGTTACATGCAGCATAATACAGTCTTACCTGATACATATGTTCTGGCAAAACCTGGACAAGAGTATAGCATTCAAGTCTGGGAGGCCAGGAGGTAATTTTGGGAAGGATGGCAAGGGCCACATCCCAAAGATGCTTGCAGAGCAGACAAACAAGTTTAATCTTTGTTTGTTTGTCTTTTGGCAGACAATGGAGTGAAACAATTTGGAAACCAGGGCGTCTTAGATTTAGGGCCCTGTCCAATCACCTGGACTATTTTTAGTTCTTCTTCCATTATCATGAAACTCATATAGGAGCCAGAAGATCTTATTATTTCTGGAACTAATTACATTAACTACAAGCTGGGAAAATCACAGAAGGTCTAGATTTCAGTTTGTTCAACTAAAAAACACCATGTATCCCTATATTAGTTTCCTAGGGCTTTCATAAAAAAGTACCACCACCTGGGTGGCTTAAATAGAAGAAGCGTATTGTCCCACAGTTCCAGAGGCCAGAAGTCCAAAATCAAGATATTGGTTCCAAAGCAGGATTGGATCCTTCTGAGAGCTCTGAGGTGGGATCTGCTCCAGGCCTCTCCGAGCCTCTGGTAGCTGCAGGCATTCCTTGGCTCTGTTTTCACATCTTTCCTCTGTATGTGCCTGGCTCTGTGCCCAAACTCCTTTTCATAAGGATGCAGTCTTATTGAATTAGGACCCACCCTAATGACCTCATTGTAATGCAATCATCCCCAAAGGACCTGTGATATAACTAGAAATATAGATTTGATCCCTGCCCTTGTTTTTTGACACAGAGCTCCTAAAATTCTTGTAATTTCCTGAGTGATAGCAGTGATAGGAGCATCTTTGTTATATTTGGTCTTGGAGCTGTAAACTGAAAATCAAATCCTAAGCCCCTCCACCAACTGAACAGAGCCCCTCTTGGCCAATGGGACCCCACAGAAACCTTAAAAGCTGAATTCCTGGCCATGACGGGATTAGGAGGTCAGACACGCCTTGTTACAGTTCCTTCTTTTTGCAGGTTAGGCACAACTGACCAGCGTTAATGTAGAGATCATAAGACCAGTAGAACAAACTCTGTGACACTAAGTTACCAAATTATAAATAGGATGTATGATCATGCCAGGCAAGGGTTAAGTCATGACCCAGAGCAGTGGCTCATGCCTGTAATCCCAGCACTTTGAGATGCCAGGTGGGTGAATCACCTAAGCCCAGGAGTTCTAGACCAGCCTGGGCAATATGACAAAACCTCACCTCTACAAAAAATACAAAAAAAAAAAAAAAATGAGCCAGATGTGGTGGTGTGTGCTTGGGGTCCCACCCAACCTCAGGAGGCTGAGGCAGGAGGATCACTTGAGCCCAGGAGGTTGAGGCTGCAGTAAGTCATGATCGTGCCACCACACTGTAGGGTGGGTTTCAGAGTAAGACTTTGTCTCAAAGAAAAAAAAGTCATGCACCTCTATACTTAAAGAATAAACTATATTCTAATTGGCACAAGGTTTTCTTTTTCTGTAGCAGTGAAACAAACACTGGCTTCAAGATAAGCAATATTAAAACAATTTGTAGCTCACCACGAGATGCTGACTGACTCCCCTGTTCCACAAGCCATAACTGCAACTTTGATTAGACAAGAGACTGATTTCAATCCCTTTCTCCTGGTAAGAAGACCACTGGCCAAGACCTGGTTGTGACTGATTTACAGAGGCTGAGAACTGAAGTGCCGTCACTTCCTGAAAACACCTCAACGTATAGGGCCTAATTGCAGTACATTTAAATGTGAAGTCTTCACCTCAAAGTGAACACGAGTTGTATTTAACATGCATGTTTCTTCAATGCTCATGCCTCAGGACCACCTTCATGAATATTCACAGCTCCTCCTATAACCCATTGAGTATGTGTGTTTAGCACCTTTTCAGCTAAAGCTCCAACCTCAACCTTCTCCGTCAATGCCTGTCTCTGACTTTTGCCTGAAGCACACTTCCCAGCCTGCGGGATGGCCACCTTACAGGCTATAACTATTTAAAATAAATAAAGTTTCTTTTTCCAAATGTATAAATTTTGTGATTTTTAAAGCTAACAGCCCTAGAGGATGGGGTTCAAAGAGCTCCTGAGTTGGTTAACACATCTCTGTGCCAGCAGGTGGCTCACCCAAAACTCCACAGGGACAGAAGCCCCCCTGTGCTTGGAACCCTTCAGAACCCTGCCCTATGTATGTTTTCATCTGACTGTTAATTTGTATTCTTTATGATTTCCTTCATAATAAACCAGTAATGGTAATCAAAGTATTTCTCTGAATTTTGTGAGTTGTTATGGCAAATTATTATACCTGAGGTGGAGGGATCCTGGGAGCCCCTGATTTGCAGCCAGGTCATAAAGAAATGTGGGTAAACTGGGAGCCCACTATTTGCAATTGTTATCTAAAGTGAGGAGCAGTCTTGTGGGACAGAGTCCTAGTAGACTGACTCTGGGTAGTTGGTGTCAGAGTGGAATTAAATTAGAGGGCACCCAGTTGGTGTCTGCGTAGAATTAGAGAATGTCTTGGCGTGAAAACCACACAGATTTTGTGTCAGAAGTGTTGTGAGTGCTGTATTTCAAAATCAGGTCACACTCACCGGTACTGCGGATTAGAAATGGAACAGCTTTTTGGAGGACACCGTTGAACCCATAGCAATGCCCATCTCTCAGAGTTATGAATATCACATGGCACGCATTGGCATGGGTTGGAGAACAAGGCACTGTGGGAGGGTGGAGAATTGCACATCACGTGTGCTGGTGCATTGATGGAACAGAACACAACAGCCTGAAGAAGTAGCCTGTGAAAGAGGGGCACTGGATCCTGATTCTGTCATGGACATTGTCACCAGCTGCTGACTGGGCAGCCACTTTCTTGCTTTCGTCTCAATCACCATGAAACTATAATAACCTCAGCTGGCCTCTCTCCGCCTAGTTTCTGATACTGTTAAATGTTCTGGGCCAGCCATTTGAACTTTTCACGGAAATTTTCCTTCCCCAAGGTTTTCTGACTTTAGGCCTGACCTTAGCCGGGTGGGCTGTTGCTGAGGTCTGAGTATCAAAATGTACAATGGTGGTAATGAAAGTAACAAGCTTATAACAATAAAGCCAATTGGACCACTTTTAGAAAGGTCTAAGATATTATTTGTCTAGCTGATGAGAGGATTAGCTTGAGCAGAGAAGGTTTCTGTGGAGCAAAGCAGTTGATTAACTTGGATGCTAGAGAAGTCTCTGCAGTGTGAACTCTGTTGTGGGAAAAACCTTGAGTAAACAAGTAGTGAAAATGTAGGACAAGCAATTTTATCTTTTATTCCGAGAAAAGGGGTCCTAGTTCTTGTTCATTTTCTTTAATTGCTTTATGAAGAAGATTATTTCTTGATAGTGAAGTGTTTTAAATATTGCCTGGATTTAAAATTGGTTAAGGAGGTCAGCACTGCCTGACCCAGCTTAAATTTCCAAAGGGCCAATCACAAGTATATTGCACATAGACTCATCTGGCTGCAAGGTGGAGATTTTATTTTCAAAATGACAGTTTCATTTCAGTTCATTTCACCCACACTTGGAAGGGGAGAGAGCTTCCTATGAAATTAACTGAGCACCATTTCTTATTTCATATTTGCTTTTCTAATTAAGGATTCAGGTTTGTGGCTGCCTTTCCAGCCAGGTTCATGTTGAACTGGCAGACTCAGCTGTTTAGAAATAGAACTTGAGCTTTGAAGTTCAATATTTCTTGGTTCATGTCCAGGTTCTGCTGCTTATAAGTGCTGTGGCTTTGAATACTTAATCTCTGGATTCAACTGTAAGATAGGAAAAATAATTACATAAAATAACAAGTTCTAATTGACATGTAGAGTAAGGTGCCCAATAAATTTGTAGTTTCTGTTTTTCCCATTATGGAACCTTCCTCTCAGGATTCTGTTCTTCCAGATGAAACTTGAACTTGCTAGGTTTAGCCATTTAGCTATGTATCTATCTATATATTTATGTATCTATCTATCTGTCTGTCTGTCTATCTATCACTATTTATGTGTGTATGTATCTATCTATCTTTATCCTTCCATGCATCCATTTATATTTTCATCATTCCTTCTTCCTTTTTCCCTATCACCCAAACTTATTCTTCCTGTGTTCTGTCCCATTAGAGCCTCTTTGTATATCTGAAACTTACCTAATAAATTAATTAATGGGAATGTTTAAAGTCTCAGAAAATAAAACATTTTAAAGCTAGAAAGAGCTTTAGAATTTTAGTCCAAGTATCTTAATTTACTTATAAAGATGGTGGAGTGACTTGGGCAATGGTTCATGGTTTAGTGGGAATATCATACTAATTTATGTAGGCTCCGCAGACCTCAAATGCAGTGACACGAAACAGGTGAAACATTCTCCCATACTTGTATTT
This sequence comes from Colobus angolensis palliatus, assembly GCF_000951035.1. Lineage (NCBI taxonomy): Eukaryota > Metazoa > Chordata > Mammalia > Primates > Cercopithecidae > Colobus > Colobus angolensis. Next base: position 3,366,957 of record NW_012116088.1, on the reverse strand, counting down.
TACCATGAGGGAAGATAATGGTCATTATGATGATGGCGGTGATGATGTTGACAACAACAACAGGCATTCTTTTAGCCTTTATCCTGTGCCCAATACTACACTCATGTAGTACCTCATTTTTTCCTCCAAAAATCCTCTTTGAGGCATATATTGTGATTTTATAGATGAGGAAACTGAGATTTAGAGAGGTTAAGTAATTTGCCTAAGATAATACAGCTGGGAAGTGGAGGAGCCAAGATTTGAACATTACTTTGAATTTAAAAATTCAAATTTACGCTCTTAATCTCTATCCTCTTCTGCTGGCATAATCAGGCAAGAAAGTGGTGGTGATGATGGTGATGATGATGACAATGGTATTACTGAATGTTTATTGAGAATTTACTGTATACTAAGCACACAGTAAATTAACACATATGATCATGCATTAACACACTTAATCATCACACCAACCCAATAAGTTCAATGCCTCTGTGGTCCCATTTTTTGAATATGGATATGGAGGCAGAGAGAGGAAGTTAAGTATCTTACCCCACAGCTAGAGATGGTAGATTTGAATTACACTCCAGGTATTGTGTTTTCAGAGTCCTTACTCCAAATCACTGCTCAGGGCAGTTTGTTTTGCAAAGGCAGGAAGTATGGCAGACTGGGGGTATGCAGTGGGCAGCAAGGTTGTCTACATTTCTGGTTGCACACAGGAATGCACCATGCATATATCCAGCTAATGAAATTATGTACACAAAGGTATTTTGTAAAGTCTAAATCATAATCATGGTTACCATTACCTATTCTCAGCCTTGCCTAGGACATGGCCAACAACAACTCTGTTTTAACAGTGAGACCTGAGTCAGGAGGACTTGGTGGCTGTCCCTGGGATGACAATCCCATCCTCTGAGAGCTCATAACCAACAGTTTGGAACCAGGGCAATCTCCGTGGCCCAAGTATCCACAGACAGCCAGGGAAACAATGTGATTGAGTGAAGATTAAACTACAGGAATAGTCTTGACTTCTTGCAAAAACAATATGGCCGCTTACATTATTTTTGATACATAATCAGTTCTTTTTAAACCTTTTCAATGTTTCAAAGCAAGGATATTGGGATAATCACTTTCTTCATCATTCTCCCAGAAACAGAGTGGCAAGTAACAACCCATTCGCTCTCTAGCGTCAGAACTGGGGAGTCGTGGGATCTGGTGTTCAAGGGTGAGCTCTGGATACATCAGGGGAGCCAATTACTGTTCAGCAAGTATTAGTACAAACTGTACTGATCAGGTCTATTGGGAAAACTGAAACACGTCAATCATTTCAAAGTGGAGAATTATTACCAGGACTAATTAAACAGATTGACGGACTGAAAGGCTTAAGGAACCCACTAAGGTAACACTCAGCTGGTAACTGCAGGATGCTGCTACACTGCTAGTGGCTGGAGCAACAAGAAAGAGAGAATGTGGTTCTCGGCGCCTAGTGCTGCCAATTCCAATACAGAGGCCACCAGCCCCACGTGGCCGTTGAGAACCTGAAAAGCAGTCAGCCTGAATAGGGAAGTACTGCTATAAGTGTGAAATACACATTCAAAGTCCTAGTGTGTAAAAAAGCAATGTAAACTATTTCATTAAAAGTTTTAAATATTAATTACATGTTGGAATAATAATATTTTGGATAAGTTGAATTAAGTAAAATTTATGGTTAAAATTAATTTCCTCTGTTTCTTTGTGCCTTTTGAAAAATGGCTCCTAGAAAATTTAAAATTACATAGGTGACTTTCATTTGTAGCTCTCGTTATACTTCTGTTGGACAGCACTAACTTAAAAGCTTGGAGCAGAGGCCCCATGTTGCAGAAACCCAGACCTCCAAGGAGGTGAGTGGGATGGCTGGTGCTTGAATCTCAGCGACGGGGAGTAACTAAGCTGATCTGGGGGCATGTGGAAAAACCACAAATGGGAATCACTACTCGATCAAGGTAAAGAACTTTTGCTTGGGTGACAATGATGAAGAGGAGAGACCCAGGAAGCTATGTGTCCTTTCTTTCTCCTCTACATTTCAGACTGTCTCTGCAATGCTTCTTATTAGCAGAATCCAACAGAGAATCAGATGGCAAAAGAGAAATGTTTGCAGAGTTCCAGCATCTGCCTCACAGACCAGTGTAAGAAAGGGTGGGCTTGACATTAAGAGTCAGTAGTTTAATAACCAGCATGACTGGCATTGCAAAAACTATTTATTTCTCAAGAAAGCAGGAATTCTAGATTGCTTTTTAATGTGAAATTTTCCTAGTTCTAGCTGATAACTAAATATCTTCTTAAAAAGTATGCAGTCTAAAGAAAGTACATCTGTAGGTTCCATTGCTTGTGGGTAATGATCTGGGGACCATGGTCTATATGTCTAAAGATCCCTTCCAGCTCTGACTTCTATGTTTCTATGAGCATTTGATATGTGGGTAATAAAAAAATTGAAGTACCCTGGGGAGAGACCACTGTGGGCTGTAGTCCAGAAAGGCTTTCTGGAGGAGGAGAGGCCTGGAGTGAGTTCTTAGATATGCTTTCCAGTAAGCATGCCTTTATACAATGCCCCCGGTTCATCACTGGCAGGTTTTTCCTTTGCTTGCCCTCATGCATCTGCAAATACTGGTCAGAGAGTGCCAGCATTGTTTATAATCAAGGGTGGGGTTTGCCTGGGCCAAAAGCTGAGTTTGTTTAGACCCAAATAAGGCATCCCATTGACAGCCTCTCCAGAGTACCTCAGAGGCAAGTCATGACTTTCAGATGCGGTTGCTGTTGAGGGGATCTTGAAACTGCTCAGGAAAAATGGCTCTTTGTTGAGTTTTTTGTTGTTGATATGAAAAGGGGGTGAATCTCAAAAATATACTGTTTTCATTTCTAACTGTTGATGTTTGTTTAGTGATAAGGATGATGTAATATATCTTTCAGAAATTAAAATGCTAATGCCAGTCTTTAAAGTTTGATAAGGAAGAACCTTTAAGTAGGCTTGTGAAAATCTAATATGGACTTATTTATTACTAGGATTTTAAAATTCTTTAAAAAATTCCAACCTGGATTGCAATGTATTCCAGACCAAGCTCTTCTCTAGGGAAAGACAATGGGTATGCAACTGTTTACAGGAGAAAGTTGGTGCAGATACACTGATGAATTCCCATCTGACTTTAGTTCCTGAGTCTTGGAGGAGCCCTTCTCTTGGCTGTTCACTCCATCCAGCCATCTCCAATGGGGCCCACTTAAGGAACTTTTCCAACTTCAGAACTTACAATTTACAAAATCACTGCAGCCCCTAATGTCCTGGGACTTTCAAACTCCTCTTTGTGTTTTAGTTTGTGCCCTGTGGCTACACAACTGGTTGGAGGCTACTTCTAGGAAGAGCACACAATGGAGTCTGTGCAGGCTTGACATTCGCTAGACCTTGCACTGTTAGACACTTTGCTTTGGAATTGGGTGCTAAGACTAGTGATATGGAGAGGCAATCAGGCCTATTGCCTGAGTTCCAGCTGTGGACAATGCATCAGCATAGAAAGCAAAGGTGACTGACCATGAAGAGTGGCTGTGGGATGGCCAGCCACCTGCTGGGTGGCCTGGAGTGAACTCTAGCTAACAGAGGTGCTCCATGCTGAGTGGTGGCAATGTCAACCATCCAATTCCTATCTTAGTAGAAATATAAATTTATGATGAATAAAGAGAAGGCATCTCATTCCAGATTTCTTTCTGTAGCAATGATGAGTTACTTATTTGATTTTTCTGTTGACCTACTGTGTACTCCAGTGTCGAAAGAGCTGAAACTCAGTGGTATAGTTCATTTGTTCTTTCATTCATGTGTTTACTAAGATGCCTAATATGGGGCATTTACTTTACTGGACTCTAGGAATACAGCTATCCACGAAATAGTCTTTGCTATCATGGAACATACTACCATTGGGAAAGGAAGATAGTAAAAACACAACTACAGGGTAGTATGTAGTTCTGTGATGGAGATAAGTACAGGGTAATATGGAAGCACAGAGAAGGGGTCACTAGCCTGGTGTGGGGGTGTTAGGGAAGCTTCCAGAGGAAGTGTGGTACAAACCAAAAATTGAGCAATGTATAGAAGTTAGCCACAGAAAGGGGGGGCTTTCTATGCGACCCAGACATCTTTGCGAGAAGTCTCCAATTCTAAAGGTCATGAGTGCATGACTTTGGATCCCTGAGCAATTTTACTCTAATTGACCAGCTCAAAGTTTGTAGCTTACTGGCCTTAGGCGATAAGTCTTTGGTCCAAGGAAATTCTGATCCAGGCTTCTCACCGTATCTCCAGCCCACACGTTAGACATGACTGAAACGTAATGAAGCATCCAGGGGCAGTCACCACACAGAAGTCAGAAAAAAACAGTGGATAGCTTGGGCCCCTCACTGACCCCTATGAATGGAAGTTCTGAGCAGAATTACATAGCCCAGTGTAGAAAACAATGTGGCATGCTTTCTGAAATGTAACAACTCTATTTCTATACTAAGCCTCCCCTTACCGAGCCAACAGTCTTGCTCTAAGGGACGAGATAAACCACAACCTTAATTCAATTCAATTCCTCACCTTATATCAAGAGTTAGTGTAAAACTCATCTCTTCTCCAGCCAGAAAAACTATCTCTTTCTCTGTGTGTTTCCATAGCACACATTCTGTGCTCTTTAATATGGTAGCCTTTAATCTGTGTTCTGCTTGGGAAGTGGGGAGGTGACTTATGGATGGCTTTGAAACTCTCGGTAGATTGAGTGCTTCTGGAAGGCAAGACACATTTTTTTTTTCTTAAGGTCTTGCACATAGTAGGAGTTCTAAAAATTTTTGAAATGAATTGCTGGGTTGAATTTGACTTGAAGTATAGTCACTGTCTTCTGGACAGATAACTTGGCTTAGGAACGCTTTTCATGCTTACTTGTTTTTGGTTGGGAATGTAGCTGCAGATGAAGAGAATACTGGAAAGAATGGAAACTTTTAAAGGATTCAACACGTGTTTTTTTCTCAAAATTTTTCTGGAAACCTGTATGACATCTATTGCATAAAATTTAGGGTTCGAGAGAGGTTAAACTCTATGCTGTTACCTGTGTCTCGTGCTGTGATGCTACTTTCCTGGGTCAGCATCTTAGGTGACTCTTATAAGAAGAGGACAAGAGCTATTACAGTGGAGACTGGAAAAGACCATGCACTCAATACTCAATGTTAGTTAAGTCCTTATTCTCATATCCAAAGTCTGGAGAACTAGACTTTTATAGGTGAACTCCCTTTACAAAATACATGCTCTTTCCAGGCTGTCTCGCTGCTCCTATTTTCCATTCCTCCCCAATACCACAGGCTCTGAAACTTCACCATTAATTACTCATTCCTTTGTAATTAACAGAGCCCTGTATTAAGAGACAGTTTCCCTCTTCTGCAGGGAGTAACAATTCAGCTCCTATGAATGAATCTCAGCAATCATTTTTGTTGTTATCAATATGAGGGCTTTGGCCTTAGAGGACACAGAAGGAGTATGTTGCCTTGAAATACATCATGGTATTGGAAATTCAAGTCTCAATATGAAGAAAACTGGTTTTCCTGGGAAGCTGATTTGTTTTTATTTTTGGGCCCTACTGTTGGTGGGGGTTGGGTGATAGAATCCACTAAGATAGTGCTTCTGACCTCACTCTACTCTCCTGGATTAGTCTGTTTTCACGCTGCTAGTAAAGACATACCCAAGACTGGGTAATTTACAAAGTAAAGAGGTTTAATGCATTCACAGTTCCACATGGCTGGGGAGGCCTCACAATCATGGTGGAAGGCAAAGGAGAAGCAAAGTCATGTCTTACATAGCAGCAGGCAAGAGAGAGCTAGCGCAGGGGCACTCCTATTTATAAAAACATCAGATTTCCTGAGACTTACTCATTATCATGAGAACAGTATGGGAAAAACCTTTATGATTCAATCACCTCCCACCGGGTCCCTCCTTTGACAAGTGGGAGTTATGGGAGCTATAATTCAAAATTTGGGTGGGGACACAGCCAAACCATATCACTTCCTGTCTGGGCAATGGAGTGACTTACTGGATCAATGAACTTGAGAAAGGAAAGTGAGTGCAGCCTCTTCCCAACTCACTGCTCTTATGAAGGCAGCATGGGTTCTGTTTGGTTTGCTGTCACATGGCAAAGTAGGCCTCTCTGACAAGTCTTCAAGGCTGCATCGTCACCTCTGGCTGGCTGGCTAAGTCTCTCCAATTCAGTTTAGGAAGGCTGTGTGCCTGCATGTATCAGCCGTATTTTCCATATCAGCATTGTCAGTAGCACTATGATATTTGAATATCTACATAACACTACTTATATTCAACTTAAATTGATACAAAATTTTGTCAGGAAAGTGGCTCCTTTTATTGATTAGAATCCCTCTCACTCTAACATGTAAAAACTATTCATGATTCACTCTTTGCCTTGATCATCAGGAAATTTTCAACCCAAAACATAAGGTGGTTAACAAATGTAATGCTACACAGCAAAATATAAACAAAATACAAAGGGACTTTGGTATAATTTTTCTTTTTCTTTCTTTCCTTTTTTTTTTAAGACAGAGCCAGTGAAATCCTCTGGCCAGGCATTAATAAAAAAACTGTCTTTATTTGTTCCTGTCCCAATTTCTCTTCATTTGTCGCTCAGGTTCTGCTGAGTCTCGCACGTCTGTCTCTTAATACTTTTGTCCCGGGTTAGCCACCAGCATATGTGCTTTTCTTTGATGATTGACATAATGTGAAATTGCAGACCAAAATCTTGATTTCTGCATACTATTGTTTAAAAATCCAATTTTAAATATAGACACTCAATAAAAAACATTTCTGAAAAGGCATTGCTCCAGGCAAGGGTTCCCTCTGTTTTGTGATAGTCCTGTTCGTCTCTGTCTCTGTGCAGGTTCTACCTCTGCCGTTCTTCCTTTTGAATCTGATTGGCACTGTGCTTATTTTCCACTCCTCCACAATAAGAGCTGAGGAGTGGAAAAGCAACCCTTTGATTGGGGTGTGATCTGAAAATGGATTCCTCCTTTGAACAGAAACTCAGAAGTGATTACAACAGCTATAAAAAGGATTATACATACTTTTCCCCTCTCCCAAACACAGCAGCTAGAGTTTTATTGTTTAACTAATTCATGCCCACTGTTAGAGAGTTTACAGTTTCACCTCCCCAAGCCTCAGGTTTTTCCTCCATGAGGAACCAAATATAGATTATCTGGCCTCTGAGTCCTTTATTTTCATTGCTTCCTTTCTAAGTGAGTCAGGTATCCATGGAAACAACTGAAGATTAATACTCAAAATAGACAGTCATTCATTTCTCTCTGAACCATACAGCAAAAATAAAGATTGTTTTAGTAACAATTTGAATTCTTGCAACAAATTATGAAGTTCAGTTGCACAATATGGGTAGAAAGGAAGAGGCTACCCCTTTAAACTTTAAAAAAAAAAATATCTCAATGTAAAAATCATAGAAGGCCAGAAACAATATGTTGATCATACATAGAAGCATCAGCTTTCATGAACACTGGATATGGTGACTTAATGAATACCTTTTAAAATTAGGTCCTGTTGGACTTCAATGGAACTGAGGTGCCAACCGTATTTTGTGCTAGTGGTGACCCAGCTTGCCAAAGCTGCCTTACTGTGACCTGGGCCCTGTACCTACAGTAGTTGTAGGTAGATTCTAGACTGCTATCTTGTTTGCATTCTTTGTGAACCACCTCATCATCTGATATCTTCTCACTTACTTTCTTCTTTTTCCCCCAACTACTTTCCCTGGGAGAAATATTCTGAATGGTCTATCTGAATCACAAGCTATATTTTTGGCTATAGGAGAGCAGAACAGCTTGATCTCCCCAAAGGAAATAGACTGTTGTCAGTAGAGGAATAAGGAATGGATACTGCAAGGTTGGAAGACAATCCATGTCAGTGACCAGGTTCACATGAGATAGCATGTGCAGATGTGGAAAGACAGCACAGAGCCATGAGACAGGGAGGTATATGGTTGGCAGAAGTAGTGGGGACGGCATTAGAATTCCTCAGGCTGTAAAACTGGGAGTTTGAGCCTAGGTAGATGACTGCACTTGACATTTAAGAATTGGTAGATGGCTGTTATTAGACATTGCATTGTTTTGACTACCAGTGGGGCTGAACATTTGTCATATACTTATTAATGATTTACATTTCTGTAATTTTTTAATGTTCTCTGTCTACTTTCTCTTATAGTTATATTTTTTTTGCAATAAAGCAATGTTTGTTATTTTAATAACAATGATAACTATTTGCTTGGTAGATTTATGATAATTCTTCCAGTTAATAATTTTCTTTTAGTTTTGATGTTACAAACAAGTTTTATAGTTTTACAAAATAAAATTGTATTAGTCCATTCTCACACTGCTAATAAAGACATACCCAAGACTGGGTAATTTATAAAGGAAAGAGGTTTAATTGGCTCACAGTTTAGCATGGCTAGGGAGGCCTCAGGAAAGTTACAATCATGGCAGAAGGGGAAGCAAACACGTCCTTCTTCACATGGCAGCAGGAGACGGAAGTGCCAATTGAAGTGAGGGAAAGAACAGCATGAGGATAACCACCCTCATGATTCAATTACCTCCCACCAGGTCCTTCCCATGACATGTAGGGATTACGGGAACTAAAATTCAAAATCAGATTTGGGTGGGGATGCAGCCAAACCATGTCAAAAATTAAATAATCTTTTTCATGAAATTTTAATCTGTTGCTTTTATACTTGACAAGTCAGTCTACAATCTCAGACAAGAAAGATAATGCAACTATGTTTTCTTTTTTTATACTTCTGTTTTACACATTTATCTCCATGTTCCAGGTGAAATTTATATATTATCTCTTCTGAGTGCTGAGAATTTGCATTTATGTCCTCCTCCCATAGTTAGCTAATTGTGTAGATATCGTTAATCAAATAATTCTTTCTCTCCTTTAGATTTGTGATAACATTATATCATAAACAAAATCTTTACACATACTAGAGTTTGTTTTTAAGCTATCTATTCTGATTCAACAATCTGTCAGTTGTCATAAGCACAATACTTTTTGAATTACTGATGCTTTATAATGCATTTAAATAGCGACAAACTGCTCTTCACCAATTGCTCTTATTTTTTAAAATACTCCTTAGCAATTCTGCTTGATTGTATTTCTTAAAGAAATGTCAAATGATATTTGGGATAAAATAATTTTGGGATTTTGATTGAATATTTACATTAATTCAAGATAAATATACATCTTTGTAGAAACATAATCATAAGAGTACTTGGTGTTTGTTGAATACTTTTGATGTCTCAAAAGTGCAACATAAATAATATCTCATTTAATTTCCAAAATAGCCTTATGGAATAGGTTCTTTTATGATATTCACTTAAAAAATGAGGCCAAGAGGAATAATTTTCAAAATCCACATCACTGATTAGAGGCATAAACTCAGGTTTGACTCTACTGCTTATGTATGAGAGATCCTTCTAATTGTGTTCTTTTTCTCTATCATATTGGATTTTTATTGTTTTGCTTATATAGATTTTACACTTTTAAAATTAAAGTTATTCCTGCATATTTTATATACACTCTCGCTTTCATTCATTTTACTTCTCTACAGTTATTTTTGAGAAACATGAAAGGTGCTAATTTGTATATCGATAGTGTGCCAGAACAGATTGGGGACCTGTTGAAAATGCTCTCAGTTGACTGTCTTGGATGTTCACAAGCAAAAAAATGATGTGTTAATATTACTAAAGTGGCCAGGCACGGTGGCTCAAGCCTGTAATCCCAGCACTTTGGGAGGCTGAGACGGGCGGATCATGAGGTCAGGAGATCGAGACCATCCTGGCTAACACGGTGAAACCCCGTCTCTGCTAAAAAATACAAAAAACGAGCCAGGTGAGGTGGCGGGCGCCTGTAGTCCCAGCTACTTGGGAGGCTGAGGCAGGAGAATGACGTAAACCTGGGAGGCGAAGCTTGCAGTGAGCTGAGATCCGGCCACTGCACTCCAGCCTGGGCAACAGAGCAAGATTCCGTCTCAAAAAAAAAAAAAAAAAAAATTTCTAAGGTGGAAATTTTCCCCAAATTGATCTATAGATTCAGTATAATCCTCATCAAAATTCTACTCTGAATACAGATGCATGAAGAAAGTGAAATCATAGAAAATAAAATATAAAATATAACAGTATATTATGGAAATAATTTACCACGATCAAGTAGAGTTTAACCTAGTAAAGTTAGGAAATAAATCAACAAAATAATTATTGTGAATAGTACAAAAGGGAAAAGTATACTTGATCATCTCCTTAGTTGGAAGATGGCATTTGCTAAAATTTAACTTCTGTCAGTGATTAAATAAAAAACGTTAATTAGAACACTTAATTTTTTATTTACTTATTTAATTATAGCTGGAGGTTGTTCTTCCTTATGTTGCCCAGGCTGGTCTCAAACTCTTGCATTCAAGTGATCTCCCAGGCTGGACACAGCCCTAGCCTCCCAAAGTGTCAGGATTACAGGCATGAGCCACCATGCCCAGCCAGAACTTTTTAGAAGATAGTTTTCTTTACATATGATAAGATTGACAACATCATATCAAATGAGTAAACACACTAGAATCAATTTTATTAAAACCAGGAATCATACAAAGATGCCTGTTATCACTCTCACTATTTAGCATAGTTTAACTTTTAGCCAGTGGATTAAATAAAGAAATAAAAACAAAAGATAAATCTATTGAAAAGGCAGATAGAAAATCCTCAATATTTACAAATGAATTAATTATATTTTTAAAAAATTCTATAGAATGGAATGAGAATTATGGAGAAAATTAATTATTAGAATTAATATGAAAATTCAGTAAAATTGTTCAATTAAGACATCAGTGTACAGAAATGTAGCAGTCACTAGAGCATAGAATGGAAAAAAATTCTATTACTTTTAGAAGCAATGATTCCATTTTCCTTTATTTTACAAATAGTATGTATATATTAATTATGTTTTTCTGTAGGAGAACTTTCAAAATTTTAAGGATTTAGGAGAACTTTCAAAATTTAGGAGAACTTTCAAAATTTTAAGTGGTTAAGAATATTTTGTTCAAATTTCTTTTAATATTTTTTTGTATTCCATTGTTACCAAACAATGCAATCCATACAATTACTGCAATGGTGAAATGTTTTAGGCCTTTCTTTGGCTCTATTATTTGTATTATTTTTGTACACGTTACATTAAAATGTGGTGTAATTCCGCATGTTCTCACTCATAGGTGGGAACTGAACAATGAGATCACTTGGACTCTGGAAGGGGAACATCACACACCGGGGCCTATTATGGGGAGGGGGGAGGGGGGAGGGATTGCATTGGGAGTTATACCTCATGTAAATGACGAGTTGATGGGTGCTGACGAGTTGATGGGTGCAGCACACCAACATGGCACAAGTATACATATGTAACAAACCTGCACGTTGTGCACATGTACCCTAGAACTTAAAGTATAGTAAAACAAAACAAAACAAACAAACAAAAAAAAACAAAAAACAAGAATGTTAATAATAGGCATAAGGCAATCTATGTAAACAGTTCAATGCCTAGCACATAAAAACTTTATCTTCCATTTTTAACTGGCAGAATAACAATAAATATTAACTATATTAATTAATCATATTAATTCAGAAGTTGAGGGAAAGCAAATGCTCTGTCTGTACCACATTCTAACAACTACTCAATTCCGTGAAGAAATCAGTCTAACAGATTGGTAGAAATAAAGGAACTGAGAGTGCTAAAAAAAAAAAAAAATTGTGTAATTAATGTATCTGAAGAAATGTACGTTTATTATTTCCATTTAATTAGTTACCTATTTAATTTTCCATGTCTTCATTTTTTTTTCTTGTTTAACATGTGAAAGATGGAAAGAATGAGTTACCATTAACAATTGTGCTTTAGTCAAATTCTTGAGTTCTAATAGTCTTTTGCTTTGTGTTTTGATACTATGTTGCTTGGAACATAATGATGCTGTTAGTCAATATAAAATTTAATATTTTTATCCTCTAATATTAACTTATCTGAAATAAATATTTCTACTTTTTAAATTTTGGTTTATATATAACTAATAAATAATTTCCATTCTTTTAATTTTAATCATTCTGAATTATGTTTTTTGCAGGCTTTCTTATTGCTGAATATTGATTCTTTCTGCCTAGGTCTCTCTTTTGTGTTTTGCCTTTTAAAAAGAGGAATTTAAACTAGTAAAATTTAACACAGCTCTTACTTTTTGACCTAGTTTCACTTGTCTAGTGTTTTATAAATTTTATACATTTTTGAGACTTACTTTGTCTTTTATTATAAAAATAGTAATACTAATAATTCATAATACTAACTGATTTCTTGCCATGTGCCAAATGTTTCACATATAATATTATATTTAATTTGTAACACAACCCATTGAGCAGGAAATATTGACAGGTTTATTTTACAGATAAGGAAGGCAGCAGGGGATTGGAGAGGTGAAATAATTTGCTCAAGGTCACAGCAGGTGTGTATGAATATCAAGGTATGGACCCAACTCTGACACCCTCCAAAGCTCGGATGCTTAACCACAACTCCATATTGCCTTCAAATATGTCTGTTAGAAAAAATGGTTTCTGTTTAAAAGAAATAGTCTTTCTTTTTTTTTTT
>NW_012116088.1:3222593-3348984 GCF_000951035.1 Colobus angolensis palliatus | reverse complement strand
GGCTGCAGCGGCTGACCAGCACCGATTGTCCGGCACTCCCTAGTGAGATGAACCCAGTACCTCAGTTGAAAATGCAGAAATCACCGGTCTTCTGTGTCACTGGTGCTGGGAGTTGGAGACTGGAGCTGTTCCTATTCAGCCATCTTGCTCCGCCCCAAGAAATAGTCTTTCTTAAGACTTAAAAAAGTAGTCTTTCTGTTTAGAGGAAATAGGTTTTATTTTAGTTCCTAATTTTAATAATATTTTTGTTTTCTTCTAGTACTTTCATTTTTTACGTCTCGAATTCATTTAAAAATTTACATGAGGGCTAAATTAAGGATGTAAGATAACTGTTTTGAAACCAATTATTTAAATATTATTTAATTCCATCCCTTCCTCATATATGTAAAACACCCCAAATTGAGATCTATAGGTAATTATATTTCTGAAATATTCCTTGAATTGTCTACTTTTGTGCCAAAGCCACACAATTTTATGGGCTGCTTTGGTATCTCTTGGGGTCAGGTCCTCTGCATTATTTTTATTTTCAAAATGTTCTGGAGTGTGCCTTCCAGTATTTGTTTTATTTATTTGTTTTTTAAATTTATTGGGAGGGCTGTTTTAAGGACAGTAGCTAGAAGTCATTTTAAGAAGTCATTTTAAACCCAAAGATGTCCATGAACCTCTTTCTTAGGAATGTTAAACAATAATCCATCTGGCTCTTTAAAATGTGCAGTCAACTTTATGCATGTATTTGAAAGGGGGAATTAAGAATGTTCACAGTCTCTGTGACTAGATAAATTAAATATGCTAGTGGAGACAATTTGCCCTCTTTGAAGAAATACTGTGTTCTTCCTTTAAGGAATGCAGCCCCGGGATTATGTTACCTTGTTATCTGAGTTCTGCAGTGAGAGATAAGCAACGTTCTGACAATCTTGGGTGGTGGTAAAAGCGAGGACCTACTGTTGAGTTATAGAAACACCCACCCTGAAGTTGCTTCCCCTGGCTGACTCAGAGACAGCAGTCCTCTTTGATTATTTGTAAAGAATCTCACAAAGTCCACTTGGCAAATGCAAACTCCCAAAATCCAGTTGCAGAGGTAAATGGAGTGAAGTGAAAATAGCCACAGATGTTTTCAGTTGTTCTCTTGCCTTGTGCAAAACTGCAGGTGAGTCATTAAGACAGGCTGAATTAGCCTCTATTACAAAGGGAAGGGAGGTTTCCAATTCAGCCAAATGGGATAATCCTTAGCTGTGCTAAGCAAGTTGAGTCACACTAATGGAAAAAGCGATGGTGTCAGAGGCAGGTGTGAACCTCATTTGCATTGCCAGGACTCTGGTTCCTCAGATGTTTTGGGTCTCATGGTTTCTGATGCTTGATTATTCCTCATTTGCCAACTTGTTAGCCTATTCCACTCACCTGGGTCTTATTTAGAATACACGCTCATAGCCATCATTGTAGCAGAGAAAGCACAGGCTACCCAGCCAGTCCCGTCAAGGTTCTGATGTCAGCTCTGTTACTTATGGGGCATCTTCCTGAATGTCTCTTCACCTCGGTTTTCTTACCTGTCCTATGATTATATTAAGGTCTCCATCAGGCGCGAGTGTGAGGATTAAAATCAATGTGTGCAAATTGCTTGGGATGCAAGAGCTGCTGCCTAACAAGCTGTTAGGACTATGCAAAACCTGTTTTGCTACATGGATGGGCAGGTTTGCCTGGGACAAAGGAGTTTCCAGGGACCTGGGACTTTGGTGCTAAAACTGGGAGTCACAGGAAAACCCGGTGGTTGGTCACCTTATTATGAGGAAACAACTGTGATGAATCTCATAGGCCCCTGCTTTTGGAATCCTTGTGATTTAGTGTGGAGATGGCAAATGCAAGAAACTCCCGCTCACAAACTCGGCTGCTTTGCCATGGCAGGTGCTGCTAAGAGTTCACACCTTTCTTCCCCCTGAGTGAGCTGCTACCGCAGAAGCTTTCCCAGTGCAAGTTCACGAGAGACTACTCACCATCTTAGATGGCAAGGAAAACAAAACTTGCTTGATCCTTTATAGGGCCTAGGTTTTCCCAAATTTCTTGTTCTGCAAAATGAAAGTTTTCATTTTTCAAGAAAATGAGCTCCTTGTGGAGGTTCCTTGAGTTCTCTGCTGAGAACTAAATTAATTCTACCCTTTAAAGGTTGATTCTTCTCAGGAATGGAGAACCAAGTCTTCTTACTCATAATCACCAGATTCTGTTTACCTTCTACTGAAGAGGTTGTGGTCATTCTCTGGAAATATCTGAATTTTCTTGCCAGAAGTCTGGATGATGCCTTAAAACTTACTGAACAACCAGAATTAGCAAATCAAGTAAACATGATTTGGATAGTTGGTGGCAGTTCTGTTTATAAGGAAGCCATGAATCATCCAGGCCATCTTAAACTATTTGTGACAAGGATCATGCAAGACTTTGAAAGTGACACCTTTCTTCCAGAAATTGATTTGGAGAAATACAAACTTCTACCAAAATACCCAGGTGTTCTCTCTGATGTCCAAGAAGAGAAAGGCATTAAGTACAAATTTGAAGTATATGAGAAGAATGATTAATATGAAGATGTTTTCTGGTTTAAGTTGTTCCCCCTCCCTCTAAAAAAAGTATGTATTTTTACATTAGAAAAAAAGTGTTTCGTTGACTTTAGATCTATAGATAATTATTTCTAAGCCACTTGTTTTTATTCCCCACTACTCTTGACTCTATCAGATACCATTTATGAAGCATTCTTTCTATAAATATGTGCTTCTCCAAGACCCCGACTGAGTCCCCAGCACCTGCTATAGTGAGCTGCCTTTCCATACCCATCACATGTGACAGTCTTGCCAGTCCTTGACATTGTGACACTGCACTCCAGCATAGGTGACATCTATGGGGCTTTTGATGTTGCTTCACCAATTTCCTTAATATGTAGTTGGTTTTTGTTTGTTTGTTTGTTTTTCCCTGACATGGAGTCTCACTCTGTCGCCCAGGCTGGAGTGCAGTGGCGCGATCTGGGCTCACTGCAACCTTTGCCTCCTGGGTTCAAGCAATTCTTCTACCTCATCCTCCCAAGTAGCTGGGACTATAGGCATGCGACACGACACCTGGCTAATTTTTGTGCTTTTAGGAGAGATGGGGTTTTGCCATATTGGCCAGGCTGGTCTCGAACTCCTGACCTCATGATCTGCCTGCCTTGGCCCCCCAAAGTGCTGGAATTACAGGCATGAGCCACTGTACCCGGCCAATGTATAGCTTTAATAACCTTTCAAGGTCTTTCAGCTCAGTGATTTCAAGCTGAAAAACATCTTTATATAAATACCAACAGTGCAAATGCATTAGGTTTTGTTTAAAACCCAAACTTCTCCATACTGCCAATGATCAGAGACACCATCTTAACTCTTCTGATGAATAAAAGGAGGTGGTCAAAGAGGAACTTTACGGAAACAACTAGACACCCAGATATGTGTATGTGTATCAATGTGTCACCATCCACCCTCTCTCTTAGTAAGTCTTTCCTGACAATACACAATCACAGCATTTGCCTTTTCCCCTCAAATCTCCTGAGGCTTAACAAAGAAAAAACAGATTTTGGAGTCCTGCACTGATTGAAACTTGACCTTGCTATTTTCTATCTGTGCTACCTTGGCAAATTATTCGCCCTCTCTTAGTTTCATATACAAAACACTTGCATCCCCAGGTTGCAGTGAAGGATAAATTAAATGCAAAGCACTACATGGTAAGTGCACAATACATTTGAGTTCCATGCCTCTAAACTCCTAGAGCTTTTATCCTCTGTGCTTTGTTGACATGTTGAGTGTGTTCAGCCTTATGTACATGGTTAGCATTTTATGCACTGTCCCTTATCCCAAGTCAGTTGAGAGCTCCTTGAAGGTGGAGACCAGGTACGGGAATCTCTACTAGTGCTTCACATGGTGTAAGGCATATGTCAAATACCTAATAAATGAAGTTTGATTTAACAAACTCTTAGGAACTTTCAACAAGCCTATTAATGATAAAGAAATTCTAACAGGATGTAAAAAAGGGAATGAACCAGTCATAAATAAGTGGGCTAATACATTACAGGATCTTCCATTAGTGGACCATTATATAGAAACTAAGATTATGGTTTTAAAGAACACTTAATGAGGTAGCTCGTGATATTTTTTTTTAATGAAAGGGGTAGAATTTGTAATCGTCTGCTCTGAATATGATCGATGTTGTGTGTGAGACAAGAAGAGAAGACATGCAGGATATGTATAAAAATATTAGTATTGATCACATTAGAGCAGTGAGATTACTTTCTTATTGTTCCTCTTTGTTCAAATGATGTACAATGAGCATGTATTACTGTACAATCAGGGGGAAAAGCCTAGCATTTTTTTCTTATGGAGGATGGAGGGGATATTCCATTATAAAATGAATTTCCTAAGGATACTGCAAATCCTGCGTTAGGGAAATTGATCTTGATAGCCTTGCTCTCACAGCACCCCATCCCACATAGCACCAATGTGAGTTGTGTTATCCTATTGCATTAAATGTTCACCTCAAGGTTAAAGAGAAATAGAGAAAGAAAGGATTTCCTGCAGGACTGGGCCACTTATTTATAAGTCCCTTGTCAGATGCCCTTGAGATTTCAAGGTCCTAAAAAGGGGCCTTCCTGCTTGTGCCATTACCAGGTAAGCAGAGCGTCTTGACCTCTGGTGTACTCTTTGACAGTCCCTCAAAATACATAGTGAATGGCAGCAAGGTGGATGTCAGGACCCCTCTCCCAGGCCACAGGATGCTGACATGCAGACTGTGTACCTGACAAGACAGCAAGTCTAATAAAGTGGCTCAGTCAAGATGGCATGTTGTCATTTGTGAGTTCTGCAACTTTGAGAAAACTGTTTAATTGTTCTGTCTTATTTGCAAAATGGGGGATAACAACTTCACCTCACTGTTAAAGACTGAATGTTTATATCCTCCCCAAATTCATATGGTAAAATCCTGATCCCTCAAGTGATGATATTAAAAAGTGGGGTCTTTGGGAGGTGACTAGGTCATGAGGGTGGAGCCCTTGTGGGATTACTACCCTTATAAAAGGGACCCCTGCTGCTCTCTCCTTTTGGCCGTGTGAAGATACACTGAGAAGCTGACAGTTTGCATGGAAAAGACCCTCATCAGAACATGACTATATTGGCACCCTGATCTCAGACCTCAACCTCCAGAACTGTGAGAATAGATTTATGTTTTTTATAAGCCACCCAGTCTATGGTGCTTTGTTGTAGTAACCCAAACTGACCAAGATACCCACCAGGACATTGCAGATTCAGTGTCATCATGCTTGTCAAGCTCTTAACTTAACCCATGGAGGATAATCATTACTGTGACTCCTATTATACCAGCATGGTTTCATGAAAGGAGCACAGGCTTTGACCTTGAGGACCCATGTTCAAAGCTCACTTCACCACTTATTAGCTGTGTGACAAAGGGTGTCACTTAACCTGCCTAAGCATCAGTCTTCATATCTGCAAATGGGGCTTCTGATACCTACTTCCAAATGTGGCTCTATAAGGAGTAATGACCATGCATAGAGTGAATGCAGTAGCCAATAGCAGTCAGGCAGGTAGTAAGAGTGAGTGAAACAGGCTGAATGTTACAAGCTGGAGAGAAGCCAAGCAGGGTAAATGTGATTCAACACCAGGAAACTGTTACCATCCAGCAGTTCAGAAGTGTGAGCCTCTTGTTGTCTGATCTGATTTTTTAAGAAAAATGATACTTCAGTTTTTATAGGAAATTCATCAGTCTTCAAGTGCTGGCAAATAAGAAACTTTTGAGTTAATGATGAAATGAGTTAACACTTTGGGAAGTGTTGAGAAGGCATGATTGGTTTTCAACTATGAAAAGACATGCAATTTGTGTGGGGGTGGGAGGGGCAGAGTGATATGTTTTGGCTTTGTGTCCCCACTCAAATCTCATCTCGAATTGTAGCTCCCATAATTCCCATGTGTTGATGGCAGGACCTGGTGGGAAGTGATTGGATCATGGCAGTGGCTTCCTCCATGCTGTTCTTGTGATAGTGAGTGAGCTCTCACAAGATACGATGGTTTTGTAAAGAGCTCTTCCCCCTTTGCTCACTCACTCTCTCTTGTCTGCCACCATATAAGACATGCCTTTGTTTCTCTCTCACCTTCCGCCATGATTGTAAATTTCCTGAGACCTACACAGCCATGAGGAACTGTGAATCAATTAGACCTATGTCCTTCATAAATTCCCCAGTCTCAAGTATGTCTTTCTGGTAGTCTGAGAATGGACTAATACAATGGTAAAAAGTGGTTTCATGATTTCTTGCTTGGGATTTTTTCATTAATTCTATCCCACCAACATGTATGATAGAGGTTAAATATTAAGAATACAGATTACAATGATTAAACTTCTCAGAGTCAAAGAAGTCTAATGGGACAGTGAGGGGGTATTTGACAACAACAGAAATTTGAAAGGAAATGCTGGAATGAAGCAAGAATCAGGTGTTTTTGGAACCCAGAGGGGGCAATCAAACCTAACCAGAGGTGGGAAAAGTGTCTCAGAGGACATGAGAATCAAGCAGAGTTTTTAAAGATGGGTAGCTTTGGTTACATAAGAAGGTGGAGAATGGCATTCTAAGAGGATAAATATTTAAACACGCATGAGGCATAAACATTTGGTGTACTCAGAAAATAGGAAACTAGGGTAGAGAGTTAATCAGGTCTAAGTGGGAAGGGAGTAAAAATAAAACTAAGTTAAGCTGAGGCCAGGTTGTAAATTGCCTTGGCTGTTGTAGATGGTTTTTTCCCAAAAGTGACGGCTATCAGTTTCTTCCCTCCTGGTATGCACATGCCATTTACCCATCACAAGTGTAGTCTGTCCATCAGTGCCTTGAATCTGGGCTGACTTGTGGCTGCTTTGGTGGATGGCATGCAGAAGGGGTGCTTTAGTGCCACTTCTAGGCACTGGCAATTTCTATTCCCTATGTTTTGGGATGCTGTCTCTTGCAACACCCCCTCTTAGAACTCAAACATTATACTATGATAACCTCACAGAGAGGCTATCAAAATGCACTTCAACAGTCAACAGCACTGGTTAAGCTCCTACCCAATAGCTAGCATAGTAAGGGCACCATCTACAATGTCCAGCCTAGTCAAGGCTCTGATGACCTCTCCCCCAGCTGGCATCTGATACTGTAAGGTGTAAATCACCTGGCAAAGAGCAGTGAACTCTCAGAAGGGTAACTGATGATAATCAAGTGTTCTCTTGAGTTAATAAGTTTTGGATTGTTATACTATGCAACAACAAATAACTGGAATAGGTGTTAGATAAATTGTTCTATGCATCATCTGTAATGATTGTGCAACAGTTTGAATGTGTCCCCCAAATTTCATGTATTGAAAACTGAACTCCCAAGTTTATGTGTTGATGGTATCTTGAGGTGGGGACATTGGGAGGTAATTAGTGTTAAATAAGGTAATTAGAGTGGAGTCCCTATGTTGAAACTGGTGGCTTTATAAGAAAAGAAAAAGTGATCTGAGCTGGCAAGCTTTTGCCCTCTTGCCATGTGATGCCCTCCGCCATGTCACAATGTAGCAAGAAGCCCCTCACCAAATGCTGGTACCATGCAACTGGACTTCCCAGCCTCCAGAACTGTGAGCTAAATAAGCTTATTTTATTTACAAATAACTCATTCTGTGGTATTCTGATATAACAGAAAATGAACTAAGATTGTATATATAAATGACTTTAAAGAATTGATAAAAGAAAACCTAAAATGGTGAGGTGAGGGTGAAGGATGCACTGGAAGTTACCTTAAAAGTACACAAGTGGGAAAGCAATAAAGTATCTGTTTCCCTATGTTTTCATTAGTTCTGTTGCTATTACAGCACACATTTTTTAAAAAGTGAGAATGTTCTAGGAAGGCAATGTAATATTCTAGGAAACAAAACAAAACAAAACCAGGCTTTATAGTCAAGAAAGATCCAGATTAAAATCCCAACTGTGGCATTCCTGATGTAGGAGACCAGGGACAACTTACTTAATGGAGTAAGCAAATTTGTGCCTACATAGATGTCCTTTATGAAGCCAGAACACCCATCCCAAGATGCTGTCACTGTTGCTAGTAGTTGGTTTCCTCTCTGTAGAATGCCCCTCGGTTAATGAAGCCATCTTGCTCTGAAGGTCACAAATCCCTCATACACCTGGGGATGGTTCCCAATCAATGAAGGGTTGATATTGATACAGGTGCGGAAAGGCTGGACTGTAGCACAAGCAGGGATAACTCTTCAGTGAGGTCTACAAAGCCCTCACCTTGTGGATCAGGTCCAGGAAGCTGACTGTGGAGGCCCATAGCTTTCCTTAGTTATTTCTCCTTCCCTATCCTGCTTCTCCCACTCTCATATATATATATATAATTTTATTTTATTTTATTTTTTTTCTGTAGAGCATTCCCTTAATAAACCTCATGTCCCTGAATCCCAGCTTTAGGCTCTGCTTCTAGAGATCTCAACCTAAGACACTTAACCTTTCTTTAGCTTCCCCCTTTCAAATCCCCTTCCCAGAATTCACAGAGATGATAAATTGAAATTGCCTGGCACTTAATAAACACTCAATAAATAATACCAGATTTCCTCTCTCATCTTTATCATTAGCACAAAGTGAAAAATATGAATAATGTTCTTTAAATATAAAAGATACTCCAGTGAATTTTCCTTACTCTGTATAGAAAAATAGGCAAGTGAGACATTGATTTTCAAAATGGTAATAATCATGCTTATGCTATGGAGTTATCACGAGGATTAATTGAAATAATGAGCCTTAAGTAGAGTTCTTTTGTGCAGAGCAAGCACTCAGTGACTGGAAGCTACTGCCTTTCTACTTGACTACAACCTCCAAGAACACCATTCAGTCTATCTTTTCATGTTGTATCCTTGGCTAGCACAGGGCTCAGCACAGAGAAGGCATTTCTGTGTTTGCTCAAGAAGCTGCAGTAAGCAAGGAAAGAAACAATGCTTTGTAAAAGATGGCACAGGTTGTAGGACAGTTCTTCTGTGGCCTCGAACTGACCCAATTCTCTCCTTTTACTTGCTCTTTGTTCTCAAGAATAACTGTAGCATGAGCTGGGAATGAAACATCCTGAGATAAGGGGTGACTGGCTGAAATAGCCTGAGCTCTGGTCCCAACCCATCCCCTCACAGAAACAGGATGCCCTTCAGTGCTTTAGTCCAGAGTGTCACATGACCTCAGGGTATAAAACCCAGGTCCGGCTGCTTTCCAGGGTCCCTCAGCTGTGGTGCAAATGGGGCTTTGCATCACAGCTGAGACTCCGTCTGCCCTGGGCAGCTTTTCTGAGCCTTGGGGACTATGTCCCATGATTCCTAGGCTTCTGTTGTTTCTTGCTGCCTGTCTGTAAGTAATAAACCTGCTCCGTGTAATTTGTTGCACATGAGTGTCTTCTGGCTCACTAGACTCAGACGAATTGGTAGCCAGCGCACAGTGAACTTACTTCACACAGGTTTTACAGTTTCACTTCGTTTGGAGTCTGGACCATGAATCTAAGCTCAATACTTCTCATAATTGTGAGCAGATTGCTACACACGTACTCACACAAATAGCCAGATTCACTTGCTTTGGTCATTAACACAGTTTATTATTGGCACACTTATCAGTAAAGCATACATAAAATACAGCTGTTTTTAACACACGGAGCCACTGTGTCTTTACATGTGTGGGGGAACATATTAATATGCAAATGGAAAAATTAGTTCTCTTATAAAGTTTCACATAAATACACTGGAGTTGCCCAAAAACGAAAAGTCCCCATAAAAGAACCAGGTGAGAGCTTTACAAAATATCATACAAGAAATATACTATAAAAAGAAAGGATGGTCAACTCAGGTACAATTTAAAAACACACAAAAGTTTCAGGTTTATTAAACTTCCCACAAAACCAATGGCTTGAAAATATTTGGATCAACAGCAACTTTACAAATGCATAAATTCTTAAGGGTCCAACTGTCTTTCTTTACTTAAAAATCTGTCCTGGTGTCTTTGATGAAAAAAATGACATTTCTTGTTTCAGCACTTGGGCTAAATTGAGTCGACTCAAGACTTAAGAACCAATTGACATCATCAGCTCCACCATAAATTACCTTGCTGGGCCCTCTTAGCTGTTGCCCAATGAAAGAAAACATAAAGAAAAAAAAAATAAAGGTACGTTTAAATTACTTTCCAAAGCTGATTTTTTTGTCTTTTCTTTTTTTACTGAAACAAGAAACTCTCAGATGCAAGTCAAAAAGCAGAAAATATTTTACAATATTAAAAAGTCATCTGTAGTTAGGTTCGGCATATTAATGAGATCCTGAGCACTGAGCATTTATGGACAATATGGCCTTCGTTTGATGCATAAAAAGGAAATTCAACACAAACACGTTGTTAAAACCGTGCCAGAAGATGCGCTAGAGTTTTCTCTCGTTTTAATTACAATCAGTGCCAGTATCTGTATTACCTGTGAAGGCCTCCAAGGAAGGGTCATGGAAGCTTATTTGGAATAATCCTCTCAATTAGAAAAAAAGAAGAAAGAAAATCAGATCATTGTGGTTTAGAAATAGATATTTGCATGGAAAAGTTTTTATCTCTTCTGTTTCCTCTCCTGTAAGTAAAGATCTGCAATCGTAATGATCACCCACGGGCCTATTGACAGTGGATTCTGGTGCCGATAATCTTACTGGGAAGCCTGGGGTGGGGGGTTTTCTGATTTGGTCTCTTGAGTGGCGGGAGGTTTACTGTTCCACGGGCTGTTGTTCCCCAGCGCGGGTGAATTGTTGAAGTCCTCCTCGTCGTCCATGCCGTTGGCCGCATCATATTGCGTGTTTTCTAATCTAGTGATTAGCCTTTCGTCCTCGTCCCCAAACTCACCTCCCATCAGAGTTGGCTCTCCTACCACCATCACATCCTGTGAACAGCAGCTGACATTATTACAGGGAAACCTTGGGAGAGAGAAGGTCAGCTTAAAATAACAGTGGGAGGAGTCGGGGAATCTAGGACAGACACACTCGTGTACTGTACAACGGGGTCAAGTCTCAATGTCGGGGGCCGAGACGCATATTTGATTTCTACAGGAAATAAACATCGCCTCCTGATGTGTAACAACCACGCGAGTTTATGTCCTTAGTGCGCAGCCTGACACTGGAGAACGAGCAATGCTAGCAATCTGCAGAAATAAAAAAATGTATTTTTCAAAATTAAAAAAATCCATGCTTTCAACTTGCCGACATTGGGGACTTTTGAGAGGACTGTGGAACCTTCTGCTGGGTGCTTCTCAATACCTCAAAAAATCTTCCACTTTTATGTAGGGCCTGTGAGTGGCTTTGGAAACTAGCAGTGACCAGAGACACACATAAGGTGCAATTCTGCAATATTCACACAACTCATTCCAAACGGTATTTTCTCTGTCCCAGGGATGATATACATTTTAATTGAAGACAGAATCTCTCTTTTCTCTACTCAGCCAGGCCCTTTTATGCAGCCAGTATCCTTGACATTCTGCTACTTAATTATGGTAATTAATTTAGGTAAAGTTTTCGATAAAAACAATGTTCACACTGATTTGACAATTTGCATAGCTAATTAAGTCATTAGCAAAAACCTGCTGATTGCCAACAAGCCCTGAATTTACCATCTGTTATTTCATGGTGCCTGTCACCTATCACCACACAGGCAACCCTGCCACCCATCTGGGCAGTAAAGAGAACCAGTCTGTCCAGCTGGTGCCATAAAAGGAAGATGAAGAACGCTAATTACAATTACATTGATGAAGCTGGTAGTCATCAGAGATGGAAGCGTGCAAGAAGAATCCATCTAATCACTCTTTTAAGTACAAATTGTCCTTCCATGCAAATAAGTAAGCCACCTACTGTAGCTGGGAGCATGGGGAGGCCACAGCTGGAGAGGCCCAGGGATGGGGAAGAAGAATGCACATCATGGGGCAGAGCTCCAGCTTCTTTGCTCAAAGGGGACCATATGGGTTGATGAATGACCTTGGCATGGGACAGGACATCTGTCAGGTGGATTCTTCTGGGCAGGCTCTGAGCAATACTCCACTTAAAAGTGCAGTAACTTCAGGAAAGTGACCAACTGTGATCAGCCTCCACTGAGGCCAGAGAAAGTAGGGCTAGCCAGATGCTTTCGGAGATGAGAGGGTGGGGTTTCCAGTAGAAAGGCTAATTCAATAAAATGTTTCGACAACTGCGCAAAAATTCTTTTTTACTAGAGCTTTGCCCAGAGAAGGTTTTCCTGGGGCAGTAGAATAGAATACTGCCTACCATCGGGAGAAGGGCCAGTGGGATCTCTAAATCCCTTCTAGAATTTTCAAAGCGCCCACTGAACAAATCCCTTAGCTATCCCCTAGTCTTTTACAATGGAAAACCTTGTTTTATCTATTTCTGCTCCCCACCATTCTTGAGTTAGGGGAGATAATTAATAGGTTTCCAAACTATGTTTTCTGACTAATCATTCTTGTGAATAGATAAAAATGATTTTAAAAAGAAATGTCCCAAATGGAGTAAGTGACTAAAATGTGAGCTTGGTAAACCCAGCAATAAAAATGCCAGGGGATATTCAGCTCTGTGCTTCCAAGATTTATTTATTTATTATGCAATGAAGAACCAGAAATGACAGTGACATGGAAGGAGACTCACGAAGACTGTTAAGGTGAGATACAAAGTAGATACTGTCCTGACTGGCAGAAAGGATGACAGGATTTTAGATGGAATATGGCCACCGCAGAGACGTGAATGGTATTTGGTTAGCTGGGCAGCTGCAATGTTACCTGTTGGGGGGGGTGTTCAGGATAAAAGAGTGCCACTGAGTTATAGGCAATTAGGAGATGACACTTACGATCAAGAACAAAGGGAGATGGAAAAATAGGGCTAGGTTGTACAGAGCATGACATGAGGGTTAATCTCATTTCATGACTTGTGTCCAGCACACTTAAAGGGCTTGGAAAACACATGCATAAGGCGTTGCAGGGCAGGAGAAGGATGTTAGAACCAACCACATGGGTCTGCATTAGTATCGTGACTCCAAAGTCATCGAGAGAGGATGGGAGAAAATGAGAAAGCATAATTTGAAAGAGGAGGAGGAAAATAAAAAGCAGCCAACTTAAGCATGATATTAAAAGAAAAGCTCCCAACACTCCAAATGCATTCATTGAATTAGAAAACAACAGTTATTCAAGGAAAGTACTATGAACATAATGGTTTGAATCATTTCCAATGGAGCCGATAGGCTTGTAATCTGTTTGTTGAATCTTTGTTCTAGGAGCAACTGGAAAAGATGTCTAGGCATAGGTGTTTTTAAATGTACTAAATTTCAAAGGGATGTCACATATGGTTTACTAATTATATAAAAAAATCCCTAGCTAGATATGTAGTTGTGTGTGTGTGAGAGAGAGCGTGTGTGTGTCTATATGTATATGTGTGTGTGTGTACATAATTGACAAATGGCAAGTTAAGGGCTTCATATGCACATAGACAGTTAAGGCCACTTATAAATTTATGTGCACATTTCTATTGGTTCTTCTAAGCCACTAGACTAGGATAGTGATTATCTGCTCTGGTAGTCTGGATTTGTTATTCTCACACAAAATAAATAAAGCATGATGCGCATTCTAGGCTGCCTCTACTTAGGGGTTGTTAGCAACATTTCCCCCCATTTTGTTAAAAATCCCCCCAACATTGGCAGTGAGAGTACATTTCCTTCCCATCTCTATCCTGTGTGTCCACGAGAGGCAACAGCAAGCCATCTGAGAGAGGTCCATATGCCCTCAGCTCCCCACAAGGCCAACTTCTGCTCCTCGCTGGAAGCCCAGAGGTGCCACCAGTTTTCACCCACTTCACATCTTCTCACTAATCCCCCGTGCAAAGACCACCAACCTCTGAGGAGGACTGGAAGTGACTCCTTTCAGGGCCCCTCAATGCTTCTCCTTAAATTGGCCAGAAGGGGTCACTGCTGTTGAATGACACAGGTCTCCATCCCTCCCAGGGTTGAGGCTGCAGTTCGGGATCGCTCCTAGCCCCTGCTCATGGAGTGAGAAGCAGAATCCAAGGATTAAACCCTAGCCCTCGCCAGACACACACATCGCTGCCGCAGCAGCTACACAGACCACAGCTGTGGTCATAGTGGTACATGCCTTTGGACCAGACAGTGGATGCCTGCAGGTGGCATCTCTAGTTAACCAGTAGAAGAGTGTTGATAACTCAGTAGACAGGGTTAAAAGATGTCACCACAAGTCATCCAACGCTTATCGTTTAATGTCTATTCAACTCCAGGACACATATGAATTTGTACATTTTCCTAATCTGGTTGTCCTTTCTGTCTCTCTGTGACATCTGACAATTTTACTTTATTAAAACATCTTTAACTGCATGGTGTGGAGATAGTGTTGAAATTCAACTTTCACTTCCTAACGGTGCCTTGCTTTTAATCACACAAAATCCAAAGGGTCTCAACATGTTAAAAACCCTCTGGATACAGGTAACCTCCAGTAAAATACAGTTGTTGACTTGGAAGACAGGAGCATAACAGAGTACAGAAGCTATATCCTTTTTCAAATGAAATTGAAATGATTCTGACTAGTCCATATGTGTCAAAATATATGACACGTAAGCTGCTACTCTCAACTTCTACAACCATGTCAGATATCACTAATGGATGGCCCACCAAACCCAGGCTAGACCTTAGAATCCTCCTCAATACCATACTCTGAGGGCTGGCAGGAGAGAGAAAATGTCCTTGCCATCCCTAGATTAGACGGTGAGCTCTTCGATGACAGGGCTTTGTTATTGTTTTTCACCTTGGTATTGCTGCTACCTGGCACAGTGTAGGCACACAGTAGGAGCTCAGAAAACATCTGCTAAACTGATTGGGATTCTTGCAGCTACAGCGCCTTTAAGTAGCTATGTCACCGTTCCAGAATCCTCTGAGATGCACTTTTTCCTATTTGCTAGAGGAAACTAACGAATGTTACTGCGTTTAACTCCAGGATTGGATAAATAAGTGGGCTCCTGTGTACACTTTTTCAGCTGATTTATCTAAGTCAGGCCATTTTCTCTATTCAAAATTTCACCAGGAGTGGGTATAACTTGATACTTTTTTAATAAAGAGACTGGGGTTTTCCTCTTTTAGCTTTTTCCCCCTGAGCTTCAGAGGTAATAGGTGTAAAGCCTAGCTCACAAAGTGGAGGACCACCTGGAGACTATTTTCATTATTTGAAGACTGCAATTTGTAACTTTGTAAAATGTAACATGGTACCTTCCATTTTAGGCTGGTCATTCTCCCCATGACCCCTTCTTTCTAATGCAATGGGAATGAAAATTATACCCCCTGTCTGTGGGAGATAGGAGAAGAGAAACAATGGCCCAAGGAATCCTCAGGGTACTGATGGGGTTAGTTTTGGCCAAAGAGAACTGACCAATGGAAAGTAGGTACAAGTGGGTGGGGGCAGATTTGAAATACACACTTGGAAGTAAGTGAGGAATCCCTGTGCAAAGGTCCACTCCCACATGGAAGCGATGGAACAGGATCAGAACAATAAGGGTAAGGATGAGAGCAAGAAGGGTGAGGGGGAAAAACGTGGGAAAGACGGAAAAGGTGAAATTGTACTAGTTGAGGGATGTAACAAGAAATAGGGCATCTTTGGAAAACAGAGTATCTAAAAGGTATCCACGAAGCACTAAGAAAATCTCAGGATTTGATTGATTGATGGCCAAACACCTGGTGACAGGGTGGTATGACAGGGACAGCAGAGAAGGAACAGAAGCAGTTTAAAGGAGCTAAGGACTTAAAGGAGATAGTCTAATAAGGGGCTGGGGAGTTAGGCGATGGGAGGGATTTAGGCAGAAGGGACAGAATTCACAAAGAATGAATAAGATGAAGAGAGTTCCTGTGCAGTTTTCACTATATGGGACTACCCTCAGCTGTCAGCTTTGGAATTCAAAGAAGTCCCCTTCCTAATGGCCTTTGTCAAGATCAAGAAATGAAAGAAAGGGCCAAGGGTTCGAGAGAGTTGAGACCAAACCAGAGGCTGATCCTCCCCCTTAACTAATGAAAAGGGCTAAGAGAGAGCTTCTCTGAGCTGCATTTTTAGTGGCTGCCGGTTAATTACCTGAGTCTTAAAATAAGAGAGGACGCCCATGTTGGGGAAGGCCCAGTCAAATTACAATATGGGGCTGAGCCGCTGGGAGCTAGTTTCCAGTGGAGCACAGGGTCTCCAATGATGGTGCTGAGAGGCCCTAATATGCCACCAGGCATGCTGCTAAGTGATATTTTAATTAAACCTTAAGTGACATATCTCCTGTCTGTGACTCTGATGGCTTTTTAATTCAGGTCCCATTGCAGCACGACTCTTAATATTCCTTTCTAATTCCCAGTTTGCAGGGGAAGGTTTCCATGGCAGAGTTCCTCCCTCCCATCCCAACCTCTGTCCCTGTCTTTCCTCCCTCCCCCACCTCCAACCTGCCCAGGATTTTTTTTTTTTTTTCAGTGAAAAGAGACTTTAATTTGGGCCCTCTGAGTAGGAAGCAGGTGGTTAGGATTTTGGGCCTAAGAGGAAAGCGAGACTTACAGGTACCTGACTGGACAGACTCAGGTTTGCGGCCGTGGTCTTCTTCTTGCTGCCAGTGCTGTTTGCATTGTTCCCAGCGCTACTGTTGGAAGTGCTGCTGGTGGAATTTTTCCTTTTTCTCCGTTTGGTTGTTGGTTGCCTTGTGGGTTCTGCTGCAATATGGAAAAGGGAAGAAGGATCAGTTCTAGGGCAAAAGCAACAAGGCAATCATCAGTATGGTTCCTCTAAGGAAGCTGTCTTTGTAAACTTAAGAGTAGAATATTTAAACCATTTTCCATTTTTTATAGCTTTAGAAAGAATAAAAGGAGAAAACTGTAGATGTATTTTTAGCACAAAATATGTGACACTCTTTTCTTTGTATGTAGATCAAATAATTTTTATTTCATTGTTCTAATGATATGTATTTAATTTTGTAAAAATATTTTTTAGGGGTGTAACTACAAGTACCACTTTCTTAATTGGATTTAAAATATTTTGCCATTAGAAAATTTGGGAAACTTTTTTCCTCTGGTGTATCTTCTCTTTAAAACAAAGAGAGGACTCCTGGGATCCCTAGGGTACCTCCAAGGTACAAGTGAAGTAGGAACTTTAGATAGCCAAATTCGTGAGCCAGTGTGCAACAGCAGCATCTACTGGTAAAATGTTGTATTGCAGCCCACCTCTATTATACCTTTATAGAATTCTCAAGTAAAGTCAGTTCCATCAGCTGTGGATATGGAGCTTAGGGATTCCCAAGTTCAGAAGGAATACCCATGGTTTGGGCCCTGCTGTCTAATGAATGCTATTAATTCCAAAATTGCTAGAAAAAAATATGTCTGAGTATATGGTATAGCCAGTATATTACTGAGGGGAAACTAGACCTCTTAAAGAAAGGCCTATTCAGAAATAGAGAAAAATATTTTGGACTTGAAGGATGGGGCAACATTTTAATGCAAATACAGAGACCCAAGGTAAAATGTGGCAAGATAAATATTCTTTATTTATTTGTTTGTAACTTATAAGGTATAGAACATTATGCAATGCCTGTCACTATTCTTAATGTTTCCAATGCACTATTTTATATTTAAAAAATCCTATTAGTTAGGAACTATTATTTTAATATTTGTTTCATAAATGAGAAAGTTTCAGAAGCCTTCTCCTGCCAGTTACTGAATAAGTTGGAAATGGCAAGTAAGAGCATCCTTTTTGCTAACTCTATTTTAGACCTGACTGTGATGGAGAGAAGGCAACTCAGGGCCACACTGGAACCAAATAAGAGGGCCTTGTAAAATTTTCTTAAAACACCTATGCTGGCCGGGTGCCATGGCTCATGCTTATAATCCTAGCATTTTGGGAGGATGAGGCTAGTGGATTGTTTGAGCCCAGGAATTTGAGACCAACTTGGGCAACATGGTGAAACCCCATCTGCACAAAATACATACAAATTACCCAGGTGTGGTGATATGCACCAGGGGTCCCAGATACTCTTGAGGCTGAGGTGTGAGAATCACCTGAGCCTGGAAGTTGAGGCTGCAGTAAGCTATGATTGTGCCACTGCAGTCCAGCCTAGGTGACAGAGCAAGACCATGTCTCAAAAACAAAGCAAAGCAAGACAAAATAAAACCAAAAAAATAAAAATAAAAAACACCTATGCTGCTTCTGCTGGACAATGGGAAGGATCTTCCTCTAAGGCTCATTTCAAAGACCATTTAGTCCAAAGAGTATCCCTGACTTCTGACTTTTGACTTCTACTTATCTACTTTTTTTTATCGTTCGTAAATATTTTTCTCTTATGCTTAAAGATTTTCATCAAATGGTCTATCATTTTCCTCCATTGAGTTCTGGGTGCTTGTTCTGAAGGATGAGAGGAACAGGATATAGAACTGTTCCAGGTCATGGAGTTGAATAAAGGGTTGAGGAGGACATTCTAAAGTCCAGCAGATACTCAGGCCCACTGCTGACAAGCATCTTCTTTCTTTGACCTTAAGAGTGTCAATTTGGTACTTTTTAAATTTGTAATTTGACATGACATTGGGGCAAATGTACCTAAAATGCAAACTCTGGACTATTCCCATTAACAGTAGGTGGCTGTGGTAGTAAAATAATGGACTTTGGAGATATAAAAACCTTTTTGTGACACAGTCCTCCTTCATTTGTTAGCCATGAGACTGGCTGTGTCAAATTACTACCCTAAGTCTCAGAGCACACTATAGAAAATGGAGATAATATATTTAAAGTTATGGTAAGGATTCAATATTTTTGCATGTTTTATTCAGTGTTGTAACTCCCAGTGGCTAGAACCACGTCTGGACCCTAGTAAAACTCAATAAATAATTATTGAATGAATTAATGAATAATATATTAATTATATACACCTATGTTAGAAAATATAGGTGCTCAAAGCATTTGCTGAGCGGATTACTTTTTTTCTGTAAAGTCTTATTAGCATTGAAAGAAAAAATAAAGCCAATTTAAGCACATTTAATATATTTGAAAAATAATATTCCAAAAGTCTAAAATTCCCATAAGATGGGGATGTAACTATTCTACATAAAATAACACTTATTTTCTCAGCTTTCTAAATATGTACTTGATTAAATTTGCTATATTCATTTTATGTAAAACCCCTGGCCAATTACCAGCCGAAGGTGACCATTATATTTTGTGATTCAGAAAGCTATGTGCCTCGTGTTAATAATTACTCTTTATAAAAATAATTTTTAGCGAAGGGATACGTTTTGCTTTTATGATCAATGAGGCTCAACACACGCCTGGGAGTGAAAGTGTATTAGATAGGAAGACAATTAATGATGACTTGAAGCGGTAATTTCAGAACCCCAGCAGGAGACTGTAGTATCTAAACTGCATTCTAGGGAAGTGAGGGAAATGGAATGGCTTATGTATTCTCTTCATGATCAGAACTTTTGATACAATATATCTTTAAAAATAGAGCAAACTTCATTTTTCCTTCATTCCTTTCTTCCTTCATTCCTTTGTTCTTTCTTCCTTCCTTCTTTCCATCCGTTTTTTTCTCCTTTCCTTCCTCCTTATCTTCCGTTTCTTCCTTCTTTTTAATAATTTCTACCATTCTTAAAAAAACAAAAAACCTAAAACATTAGGCTGTGAAAAGCCAGCAATCTGGCTCAGTGGAAGAACCACTAGCTTGGGAGACAGGGACCCCTGGCTCTGATCTCAACTTTGCCAATGACCTTTCTTGATGACCTTGAACACGTCATTTTACCTCTCTGAGTTGCAGGTCCTAATCTGGTAAGCAAGGAGACTGTAGATAATTCTTAAGGATGTTCGCATGTCACAAATTCATTGTCTCTATGTCCACAACCATGGTCAGAATATCCCTAATAAGCTACTTGACCTGTTACATTCATGATCACCTTCCTCCTTTTCACATCACTTCATCCCTAGAAGACACCTCTGAAAACGAATTGAGAGAGAGAGTGAAGAATGAGGGTGTACCTGGCGGAGCCACCATCCGCTGCCACTTCTGAAACAAGCAGGTCTTCAGGCAGTCTCGGGGACTGAGGTTGTAAGTTTTATGTCTCGACATCAATTCCTGCATTGGCTCCAATATTACACACAACTGCAAGAAGTTCAAAGACATTGGCATTTCACTACTTTATAATACTAATTACAATAGATAATGTTAACAGCTGGAATCAAGTAGACAGCTTTGAGGATACTTTTATTTTCCTGGTTTTGATTTTCTTTACATAAATGTGAGGAAAAATATATATTACAAAAACTTGACTATATTTACTTAATTATCATTTATAATATGATATTACAGCTGAATGTGATTCACACACACACACACCTGTACAGACAATGGGGTGGATATATGTAGCTCTATTCTGAATTCAAATAACTCTCTCTAGTTAAAAAAACAAAACAAAACAAAAACGAACAAACAAACAAAAAACCCTCTTTCAGCATGCTTCGATTTCTACTCTGGTTTCTGTTCTTGTTTGTATAAGCACACGCTGTGAGTTACAATGCTAGTTTATGCAGATTGGTAGTGAAATTCATCTTTTAAACTGGAGAACAGAGTGGAAACTACAGGCACTTTTTGATCTTAACTCTTAGAAAGGTGGATGGTGAATGCTATTTTATTTTTATTCATATACTCATCTGTATTTTATACATGATGATACTGTAATAACATATGTCAACATTCAGTGTGGGAGGATTTTTTTTGTGGTTCTGCATACAGCCACCTTGTTCCTTCCTTTGGTTAGATTTTTTTCAGCCTTACTTTGGTCTAAGACGTC
Organism: Colobus angolensis palliatus; assembly: GCF_000951035.1. Lineage (NCBI taxonomy): Eukaryota > Metazoa > Chordata > Mammalia > Primates > Cercopithecidae > Colobus > Colobus angolensis. The sequence continues at coordinate 3,328,098 of NW_012116088.1, read as the reverse complement.
TGATGACAAAGATTAATGAGGAAAACAAGAAGATAAAACCATTTAGGATTGCCTTGGACTTTTCTGAATTCCTTCTCAACTGGAAGCTTATCAGAATACCACTGCATTGACAGTACTATACCTATGAGGACAGAGACCACAATTTGGAATTGTACATTGATCATTATTGCAATTACAATGATGTAAATATTGGCCATGCACCTTCTTCTGTGAAAAAGCATCACCTTATTATGAAAGACAGATGTGCAGTCTTCAGTGTCATCAGCCTACCTTCCTTATTAGCCTCTCTTCTTTTGCCATCCCTCATCTTGAACATGTCCCTAGAGGCCAGTCTGCTTTTGATCCTCCGAGCTCTCTCTACCTGGAATTCTTCTCTCCCCTCCTCTTGGAGAATACTCACTCATCCTTGAAGACATAGTTACTTCTTCTGTTAAGCCTTCCTCCCAGACGTGCACCTCTCCCCACACAGGCTAAGCTGGGTGCCTCTCTTCAGTTCTCCACAGCACCCAGCTCCTTCTGCTGTATGGACTCACTCATTCATGCTATGAAACCAACTGCTTCTAAGTCTGCCTTTACCACTAGGCCATGAATTCTTCGAAGGCTGAGACTACGCCTTTTATCTCTGTGTTCCTAGTTTAACTCAAATGAGTAGATGCATTTAAAGAGTGATTCTTAGAAAGTCTGGAGGATCTTCCTATGCCGATGTTTCTCGAAGTGTGGTCTAAGAAACTTTTCCATCAGAATCAAATGGGCTGACTGTTAAAAATTCAGATTTCGGGGCTATCCCACTTCTGTTTCATTGGGTCTTGAGGTGGGGTTCCAAATCTACATACTCCTGTTGGGGCTCAGAAAACGATACCCCCAAGTGAAGGTCTCTGTATAAAGCAAAGTTTGTCTTTTACTTTCTCCTGCCCTAGTGTCTCCTGCCCCTTATTCTCCCCCACAGCAAGCCATATAAACTAGAATGCCTCTTCCCCAAGGAAGGTCATAGAAACCAGAACCCATCTCCGCTAAAGGTAGACATAAAATCTAAACATATTATTCTAACGTCCCCCTGCCTTTCTGTATAAGAGCTGACCATAAAGAAATTCTGTGATCTGCTTTGGAAGTAGGTCATAAGATCCCCATTCCAGCAAGGATCCTGTCCCATACCCAGGAGGAAGGAGTGCTGAGCGGAGAGACAAAGAAGAATCTGAACAGACAGGCTTTGCTGGGTTTCCCTACTCAGTTATTCCCATTAGAGAGTACTATACCTGCATTGAGAGTACTATACCTGAGTACTATACCTATACATTGAGAGTAATATACTGTGACCATTAGGTCATACTCTTTTTGTCCAATCACAGTCCATCACAATTGTACATTCCTCATGTAGCCTAAACATAAAAATGAATCATTTTTCCTGTATCTTTGGGTCTTCATTCTGAAGTCTCCTGTGTCATGTAAAACTTTGCTTCAATAAATATGTTGTATTTTTCTCTTGTTAATTTGTCTTTGGTTATAGGAGTGACCCTTATGATAGGTAACAAAAGGAATCACACTTTTGTATCCCTATGCCCTCACATAATTCTGACAAACACGACTAGAATTTGCGGTCCACTAACCTATATATCCAAGGCTTTCAAATAGATAATAGAGACAGCAAGACATGCACAAACCCCAGTGGTGTCCAGTTCTAAGTCCATTCTCTTCTCACTTCTTCCCATTTTCTGAAGTTCTCTTCCTTTCTTCTTAAGTCTAAGGATGATAATTATCTTTACCTAGAAAGATTCTTCAGTTGTTTGTACCTGTTACTAACCTAAGCTTGCTTAAACCACTCGCCCCATTTAAGGGTCAGCTGCACTTTTCTTACATTTGCAATTTCTCTGGAACACAATAAGATTTCAAAGCCTGAACAACACAAGGAATATGCACATCAAAGGGGCCAAGACACCAACCCTACTAAACCAGGCTGTAAAGTAATGAGACCTGGGTTAGTAATGTTGGATCTTCAGTCTTGCTTACTTTGATGTCCTTTTTGAAATCTAAAATGTTAATATGGAAAAACCTGTGAAAAAGGCAAGATTACTATACAGCTAACTCCATATTCCAACATCATGAAGACTCTATGTGTGCATTCCTCTGTTAAGAATTCCTTGCTGATCTCACTACAGGGTATATCCTCAAATGAAAACAAATCCTTCCGCCAAAAGGACACCTTCACTCATGTTCATTGCAGTACTACTCACAATAGCAACGACGTGGAATCAAGCCCATCAGTGGTGGACTGGATAAAGAAAATGTGGTACACGCTCACCATAGAATACTACACAGTCATGAAAAAGAACAAAATCGTGTTCTCTGTAGCAACATGGATGCAGCTGGAGTCCGTTATCCTAAGTGACTTAACACAAAAACAGAAAACCAAATACTGCATATTCTCATTTATAAGAGAGAGCTAAACATTAGGTACATATGGGCACAAAGATGGGAACAATGACACTGGGCACTCCAAAAGCAGGAGGGAAGGTTGAAAAACTACCTATCAGGTAGTAAGTTCACTACTTGAGTGACAGTATCAATAGAAGCCCAAACCTCAGCATCACGTAACATGCCCGTGTAACAAACCTGCACATGTACCTCCTGAATCTAAAATAAAAATTGTAAAAAGGATGCTTTGCTACAAATCAAAGCGTAAGTTACAGACTACTTCATTGCCTTTCCAAGCCATCAACGCTCACCAGACCAAAAGGAGTGAAAGATTCCACAATTATCTATGCAAGTAGATTTGGGTTATCCCTCAAAGAAGTACCACTGCTAGATCCACACAGGGTCAGAAGATATTTGCTTCTATTATTAAGCAAGAATGGTAAGAAAAACTTCAGAGAAATCCTAAAGACTGGGAAACATTTTACAGTATATTTTTTAGTATTTAAAACAGTTAAAAATGTTTTCAACATTTTCAAATTATTTACATTTGGTTCATTTACCACTCATTGTAAATGAGCTTACACTGGAGATAAAATACATGGGTGGAGTGGAACAAACATAGATTTACAAGCTAAGAAGTCTAGGTATGGATTTTGACTGTCACTATGTATGCATCCTTGGGTAAGTTATTTAAAAACACTGGGTTTCAGTTTTACCTGCAAAACAATATCCATCTTATATACTGTTGTGAGAATTTGAGTTAATATGTCTAATGCATGACTATTTAATAATCTGTAGATATTATGATAATATATTAGCAAGCATGCACAGGTTGCAACACAAACGACATTTCTCTTACTTTACATCCACAAACATTTACTGAGCTTCCTCCTAAGTATCAAGCATTCTGCTTGGTGCTGGGGACACAAAAATGAGAATAACACAATCTCTGCCCTTAGAGGTAATCCTTAAAATTGCTTTAAGTATATTAATAAAACTATCCTGCCTTAGGAAATCACATTCTTCCAAAGCAAGTATTTTTCACTGTATGACAAGGTAGATGGTGGGGGTGACCTGTGTGGACCTAGAAAGGACTATTAGCATTGGGCATGCTATGAAATGGGAGCATTACACTTATTGTGAGGACTCTTGAACTCACTGTCTTTTCCTTTTTTGCAGTGACTTTCCTCTCTGGGCTTTCAGCAACATTTCTTTTTCAGGTGCTAATCCTCAAAATTTATCCCTTTCCCTTTAATGTGAAAATATCTTTCCATCGCTGTAACCCACCCCAAAGGAGCTTGCATTTCTGAATGCTAATCAAGAATCCCCAAAGTCATTTTTCTTCTAGTGGAGAGTCTGGGGCTGGAGAGGCAGCCCTCCCCTTATTCATGTATGCAAATGAGGCTTCTTCTCTGCTGCAAGGATGCAATGGCTTTGCTGGGCTGTGTGCTGTAGGTGGCAGAACTAACTCAGATAAGAGCCTGTCTTCTTTGGCAGTAAGCCAGCGCATCTTGGCAACAGCAAAGGCCTGGGGCATTATGAAATGAAATCAGGAAGCAGGTTTGGGGAGTGGGTTCCCTTAGTCGCTAGTCAAATCCTTTGGGAGCTGCCGTTCCTACTCTCTTTGAGGTCTGAGACCCTCATGAGAATCTGGTGAAGGCTATGCAGCCTGTCTTTCAAATTGTGTACAAAATTTCTGGTGGTTGTTGAATCCTCTATAGCCCCTTCCATCGACTCTAGGAAGAGTCTCCTGCTTGTAATAAGTATGAGCCAGGTTACAAGATATATGCCTTTTCCTCATTACTCCACATAAACACACACAAAACACCAGTCAAATGCAGATTGTAGAACTGAGCATAATAACACATGGTCCTTTGATGTTGAAAAAATTAATCTGCACAGCCAGGACAGCTACAAAGTGCCCACTGGATTTTTCCCTTTGCCTAAAAAGAGAGGCCACAGACAACATGTTTGTGACATCTGCAGCAGCCTGCATGCAGGCTTGCACTTTTGTTTGGTTTCTTCCTGGGGTAGTACCTGAGTGAAGAATATCATGAGGAATCCCAGGACACTGTGGAAAGGGAAGGGATCAGCAAGGCCCAAGATCACTCTTTGAATATAAAACCCATAAACATGGGGTCCCTGTCAAGTCCAGATAAGATCCCTAAGATAAGCCATTGTTCATCCTGGCAAAGTTCCAAGGACATCTTTTTGCAGATTTAGTGAATGTTTTAGGCTGAGCTTGTTCCCCTATGCTTCTGACCTCTTTTTTCCTGAGATTCTGGCCCCAACACTGACCCTTTGGTATGAAATTTTGTAATCACAACAGGAACTTGATGAATGAGTGGATGGATGGATTGATAATAGATAGCTTGGCCAGATTTATAGCAAGGAGTCATTTGTTAATGGCAGACAAATCAGGCATGGTCCTGTGTACTCTGAAGTGATGAATTTGTTCATTTGATAAATAAATGATTGTCTCCTGCATGCAAAATGCTTTGCACAATGCATATGTATGTCCTGGTCAGGCAGGAAGCTCTTAGCTCAGTCCCAGGATTCCTGCCTTTTCATATTAACAGAGGGCCTAACAAATGTAGACAGTGCAGTGTTTTGCTCTTGTTTTGCTTTTCATTTGACAGCTCTGCTCTCCTGGAGAAATTCGATTCTTTTCACTACACACTCATACCCATTCTTCTGGGGCATCTCATTGCCTGAATCTCAGGAACAGGTGGTGCTTGTCAGATTTGGCTGTGAACTACAAAGCAGTATTTTATTATCTCCCAACGTAGGCTCTGTCTACCATCAACATTTTAATTCCATCTTTTTTGTGTGACATCCTATGGCCTTGAACCTTCTACTCTTTGTATGTAGGTCTCTGCAGAGTTGCTAGGTGAACGCGTTGCTCGGACCTTTGCTTGTGTTGTTTTTCTTGCTTAAAAGGCCTTCTCTCCTCTTTCCCAGTCGTCTTAACTAGGATTTGGCAAACTATGACCTGTGGACTAAATATCCATGCTTACTTACTGTCTATAGCTGCTTTTGTGCTACAGCAAAGCTCAGTAACTGGACAGCCTACACGTTAAAAAATACTCACTATCTTGTCCTTCACAGAAAGTTTGTTGACGCTTGAACTAAATCAGTACTATTCCAAGGAGGTGGCTGCAAATGACTTGTTACATCTCAATAATAGGATAAAGAGCTTGAGGCCAAGCATGTTCAATTCACTGCTTCCTTTATTGAGAAAGTTTTGCATTAAAAAGGTATCAGATCAACTAAACTATATGCCCAGTGACATAGCTGAGTTATGTTCTAGAGACAGCTCCTTTACTTGTTGCGAACCACTCACCCACACTAAGTCACGCTATCTGAACCATTTAATGTCCTCCAAGGTCCAGCTCAAATCCCACCTCTGTCTCCAACCATCCTATCCTGCAAGGGACTCGTTTGCTTCTATAGCACTTATCATGAATCCTTGCACATCCCAGTGTTTATATTTGCATTAGAAATTTTCCTTTCTTGTGGCCTTGTTCACCTCTTATCTACGGCAAGCTAGGTTTTACTTTTCTTTTCATTTAACATGGCATTAGGTATACTCAAATATTTGTTGACTCATAACTTAATATCTACAGAATGCCTAGTCTATGTCTATCCCTGGAGTATGCACCTTATATTATTATATCATTAACCCTCACTCCCACCTTTTGGCTCACTTTTACAGGTGAGAAAACTCATACTCAAACCCATTAAATCATCCAGAACTAGTGATAAAGAATGTGGTTCCTACAGTGTATCCAAGGCAATACAGCTATTTGAAGGGCAGAGAAGAGGTTCAGTCAAGTTTCTCTGACTTCAACCCTGTACTATTAACTCCAAAGTGCTATGCTGTCTACTTCTCTGAATATCAGTGGCTTAAATGACTTCTAAGATACCAGGTTCAAAGCCTTTCACTGTTTTTGTGTTTCTCTTTGCAAGTGGTATTGATCCACAGAGCTAATACATGGCAAACTTGGGGATTTGAACCCAGATGAATCTGGTTCCAAAACCTACACAGAGAGGTAGGTGATGCAAAAGGGTGTAGGTTTTGGAAGCAGATTCTTCTGGGTTCAAATCCTCCGAGTCTGCCATTGTCTAGCTATGTGTTCTTTGCCAAGAATTTTAGCCTCTCTGAATCTCAGTTTCCTCATCTAGAAAATGGGGATAATACTACTTATCTCTGACAGTTTGAAACAAAGTAAGTAAGCCCTTAATACAAAAGCCTGGAACTAGGTCAGCACTCAAAAGATGAACACTGTTGTGATGAGAAGTGCTGTGGCCTTAAAGGCCAGCCCCACTGAGCCAGGAGCTCAATGTGTTATGGGACTGAGAAGCTTCTTTGGGAAGTAAGTCATGTGGTCTCTGCAAGTCTTAGGGTCACTAGATACAATGAATGCCCCAAAGAGTAGTAATCAGGCCAATGGTACGTGGCATTTTAGTAGCTAACGTCTCTGATAATAACCTATATTTAGAATTCAGTGATAAATACCAAATGTTCAATTCCACATGCCAGGTTTTTTCGCCCTCCCCTACCCGCCACCCCACCACCAGTAATTTACTCCTCTGGCTAAATCTGTACTAGAAAGACCTCAGATGATGGGGGTCGTGGGGGGAGATTAAGAAACAAACTCTTATCTAAGAGTGAAGGAGTCTCTCCTAATTAGGAAACACATAATGAAAAGATAATATATGGAATCTAAAAGAAAAAAAAAAAAAGCAAATAATCCCCACCAAGAAGCAGATAAGAATGAATAACAGGCATCCACATGACTAAACTCACTCTGCTCTAAAGAAGAAAAACAAGGGATAGAGGAAACACTTTCCCTTAGAAGCGATGCAATTCCAAAACATCAGATTATGATTCAGGTTTATTTCCTGATAGGATTAAAGATAGATTGGTTGTCAAATTCAAAACATCCTCCCTTTTATCTGAAGATTCAACCGGGGGATGTGTTGCCTTTTCTCAGTTTGTTTGCAAATCGATTACTCGTGAAAGTTATCGCATCCAACCCTGGAGACAGGGAGTCCCTCTGTTCTCAGGCAGAGGAGAGTGGCAGCAGCTGTCACTCCAGTCTTGAAGGGACCATCCTTCTTCCAGAGTGATCTTCCCTGATTTCACTTTTGAGGCTGTCAGGAAGGAGGCCATTGACTGCTTTTCTGACCCACCCAAGGGAGAAGTGCTTGGACTGTTTTCCTACCCGGGGGCAGCCCCGTCAGACTAGCCAAGTTCATGATTTCTGCTGCACCCGTTAGGCCCATGAAGAGACCATTCAAGGCCCCTTCTGTTCTTTTCTTTACCTCTGATGCTACAGCCATCATTTCTCTGCCATATCTTCCTGCATGGGCACCCCCTTCCACAATGCTCAGGTTATTTGCCTCTTTGCTCTTAGACCTGCCCCTTCCTTCCAGCTCTGCATGGCAGGAGACAAGCCCCTGCACATTATTTCCCAGCTGTCTTTGCCAACTGGCTTCAGGAGAGGTTTGGTCAGTTGGAGGTACCCGGGGAGATTAGATAGAAGCAGGTTGTGTTACTTTCTTAGGACTGCCATATCCTGGTGCCACAGACTGGGTGGCTTAAAACAACAGGAATGTATTCTGTCTATTCTGGAGGCTGGAAATCTGAAATCAAGGAGCAGGCAGGGCTGAGCTCCCTCTGAAGGTTCCCATGAACAATCCTGCCATGTCTTGTCCTAGCTGCTGGTGGCACCAGCAATCCTTGGGGCTCATTGGCTTGTAGCTGCATCACTCCAATCTCTGCCTCCATCTGCACATGGCCTTTCCCCTTGTGTCTCTGTTCTCTCCTCTTCTTATAAGGATGCCAGTAATTGGATTTAGGGTGCACTCTAAATCCAGAATGATTTCATGCTGAGATCCTTAACTGATAACATTGGCAAAGACTCTACTCCCAAATAAGGTCACATTCTAAGTTTCCAGGGGAATATGAATTTTGAGGGAGCCTGTTCAACCTACTCTATGGTTAAGGAAATAAGGAGGGGTATTTCTTGCTTTCTCTGTAGTTCAGGTAGCCTTTTCAGCAGCTGTCATCAGGTACATCCATTACAATTCCAGCTGACACCATGTGACCCTACACCTTCTGCCTTTGTTCTTCTAGCCCCAGGAGTGGCAATTGCTAATCTTAGTGCTTCTTCATCTTCCTCTGATTGTCTATCTCCAACATCTTTAAAAGCATATGCTATATTAAATTTCCTCTACTAAGTTATCAGGTGTGGGTTTTGTTTTCTCGAGTGGACTCTGATTGACATACATGATTTATAAGAAATTAGACAATATATGCAAGATGAAGGACTTTGGGTGTCTGGGAGTCTCATGTGTTGTGGCTAGGCAAGCAAATTCAGCTTGGGTTCAAACTCCAGCTACTTAATAAGGGGATGACCTTGGGCAAGCGACTTAATCTCTTGGCGTTTCAGTCTCCCCATCAGCAAAGTTAGGATAACCTTAGTACCTAACTAGTGGGGTAACTAGGAGAAAGAAGCAAATTTATTTGAGGTATTTATCTAGGTTTCTGGCTTATGGAAAGTGCTCTATACATGTTTATTATGATTGGACTGTTACCAAGAGTAGGGCAGAGGGCTCACAGAAGACACTTTGAAACTTGGCATAACATATCTGTTAAAATTTTATAGATGTTCCCTGCCATGTGTGTGCATGTTTACATGTATGTACAATTGGCCCTTCTTATCTGGGGGTTCCACATCTATGATTTCAACCAATCACAGGTCAAAAATATTTTAAAAATAATGGATGGTTGTATCAATACTGAATATGTAAGACTCTTTTCTTGTCATTAGTTCCTAAGCAATGCAGTATAACAACTACTTATTTAGCATTTACACTGTATTAGGCCTTGTAAGTTATCTAGAGATGATTTAAAATATATGAGCAGAAGTACAAAGGTTATGTGCAAATACACAATTTTATATGGGGGATTATGGTGTCTGTGGGTCCTGCAACCAAACCCCTATGGTTACTGAAGAACAACTCTATGTATCTCTGTATATATAGAGAGAAACGTAAATATATATACACACACACCTGAAAATTAGATTTTAATGATACAATGGATGTCTAAAAAATATTGGTCACTCTGTCTAAGGTATATATAACTTGTTCTGACCATTGGGCTATTGCCTCAAATATCCTATTTGTGGGTTCTAGCAGCATCTCTAAATTCTAGGGCACAGTAGCTAGATGTTTACAAAAGAAAGAGGAATCATCTGCCTGGAAATACATCACAATCATTAACAAACATCTACGGAGTGCTGTCTGTCACCTAGAGAGGTACAAGCAAATTTCTGGTAAGTTTTAAAGATTCTTATTGGTGAATTATTGTCCTTCAGTTGAGCCAAGGCACTAAAAATGAAGGCCAGTGGCTCAGAATTACTCTAAATGGCCTCAGACATTGACTGTTGTCTGTCACTATTAGTCAGGATTCTTTAGAGAAACAGAACCAATAGGGTATGTATATGTATGTATGCATTTATGTACATATGTATTTTAAGGAATTGGCTCATGTGATTTTACGGGTTACCAGGTCCCAAAATCCATAGAGTTTCCACAGGCTGGAAACTCTCAATAGTACCAAACTCTATATATACTGTTTTTAAAAACTTATATATAGATACCTATAATAAAGTTTAAGGTACAACAGCAAAAATAGCAAGAATTTCTTTATCTTCCTTCACAGGTAGAAGATTCGTTCTTACTGTAGATCTTAGTCACTTCAGGACTCTTTTTCTTTACTAAGTTGAGAACTTTTACCTCTCACCTGAAAGAAACACTTTATGGCTTCTCTCTGACATATCTGAATGGCCAGCCATCACTACTCTTACATTTTGGGACCATTATTAATTAAAGTAAAGGTTACTTGAACACATGAACTGCCATACTGCGACAGTCAATCTGATAACCAAGCAGGCTACTCAGGGACTAATGGGTGGGTAGGGTAGATAGTGTGTATCCATTGGACAGAGGGATGATTCATGTTCCAGACGGGAGACAGGACAGTGTGGGGTTTCATCACGCTACTCAGAATGGCAATTTAAAACTTATGAATAGTTTATTTCTAGAATTTTCTCTTTAATATTTTCTGACCGTGGTTGACCATAGGTAACTGAAACTGCAGGAAACAAAACCGTAGGTAAGAGAGGCCTACAGCAACTAATACTACAGCCTAGCTAAGTTGACACTTAAAATTAACTATTAGGGTGTCCCCCACTAGACTCTAAACAACTAGAGGGCTGGGCTGTATCTTGTGAGTTTATTTTATTTCTCTTTCAAGTTACCAAGCAGTAGATCTGATGTTTGTGGAAGGAATGAATGCTTGGAAATAGGGATGCGGTAGGATGGAAAACAAACGGACCAGATTTTGCTTTATCCATTTCATAACTGTAGTAACCTGGGGCACATTATTCAAGCATGTATCACATAGTATTTATCAGGCACCCTCTATATGCTCAGGAAGGAGAGTGGCACTCGAGATGCAGTGGTGAACACAGAAGTTGCAGCTCCCTCCCCTGAGGCTCCCTGTTGGAGGGAGAGACAGGTGATAAACAAGGATTCCAAACTGGATGCATGTAATAAAGAAGGGCAAAACGTGTCAGGAAGGGCTGCCCGAGGAATCGATATTTAAGTTGAGACATACAAAGATGAATTAGGAGTCAGCCAGGTGAAAGAGAAGATTCCTAAGACAGAGGTAGGGAGGGTATCTCAGGCAGAGGAAATATGCGTGTAAATGCAAGAGAACATGGCATTGGAAACCACCACATCATGGAAAGAGAGTATGAGGGAGGGGCTGAGAGCCTGAGCTGCAGTGGACGGCAGGCAGGGGTCCAGTTAAATCAAAGCCTCACTTGCTGCCCCATAGAGGAGCCGAGAGGCACAGATGATGTAGGCAAAAACATTCTGTGTGTGATAAACCCTCTGCAAATGCCATTAGGGTTTACATTAAACTGAAATGTGTCAAACGCAATATTGCTCTTTCATCCATGTTTCCAGAACATGAGAAAAGCATCAGCATTTTGATGTGTTTGGTGAAACAAAGCACCAAATATTCCAAAAGGCAAACAATGGCTGCTTGGAGACTGACCACCAGCATAGGAACCCTTTGCAATCATCCATCCTTGCCTCACTGGAAATATGCAGCTTTTAGAGCACATTGGTTATTCTTCCCAGGGACCTAAAAGACTAGGTACTCACTGTAAGGTAACATTTAAACACTAACATTTATAAATGCAGCTTTATAATTACAACACTGCAAATAAGGGAATTTGGATATGTTCCTTGAGAGCTGTCAGTGACAGTTTCCAAGGAACATGACTATCTTGTTCATGCAGTTATAATCCCTTCTGAACACTAACTGAGTGATTACTGCTGCCTCCTGCCCTGGGATAAGTACCCACAAGACTGGAAAGACAGCTTTGTGCTGGGGTTTGGGGCCGTGTCCCTAAGGCTGCTGTTTGGGAGGATTTCGGGGCTGCTGATCAGTGTGGGGATGTGGTCTTCTCTCTCGGTTCTGGGCACGCAAAGCGTGGCTGCATTTAGAACAGCTGTCTTCTTGGCTGCCTTCTTGGGAGCTTCTACCAGGCAACAGCTCTCCAGCTCTGCTCTGACACAAAGGAAAGGAACGATTTCTCAATAACGCAGCAATCAGCTGCTCAATTGCTCCCTGGCCATTTCATCACCGTGCGCTTGTATCTGCAGCCATCTCCTCTCCCAGGATTAGAAGGGAGTTTGGTGAAAAGTAAGATTCATGTTGATGATGCCAGCACTGTATGAAAATGGAGTTGGCAGAGGTTGTAGTTCATTCATTCATTCATTCACTAATTCATTCATTCAACGCCTATTTACTGAATGTGTACTATGTGATCTGTATTTGTTCTAGGTGCTGGCGGTGCTGTGAGCAGGAAAAAAGAAAATCGCTGCTCTTGAGGGAACTGCATTTTAATGAAGGAGACAGATAATAAATAAATTAAATAAACAAAAGATACACTATGTCAGCTAGTGATAAGTACCAAAGAGAAAAAGGAACGTAGGGAAGAGAGATATGAAATGTTGGAGTTGGGAGGCTTGAAAATGTGGATACCTGGGAGAATAGTGGCTGTGCAGACATATCCACATTCTAATGGTTCGAAAGTGTGACTACAGCAGGTTCCATGGCATAGGGAATTACAGCTGCTAATCAACTGCCCTTGAGATGCAGAGATGAGCCTGAATTATCCAGGTGGACCCAATATAATGACAAGGGTACTGTTATTGTTAATTTTTGGTGTCAACTTGACTGGATTAAGGGATACCTAAAAACCTGGGAAAGTGGTATTTCTGTTATGTCCATGAGGATGTTTCCAGAGGAGAATGGTATGTGAGTTAGTGGACTCAGTGGGGAAGATCTGCTCTCAATGTAAGCAGACACCACACAATCAGCTGGGGGCCCAGATAGAACAGAAAGGCAGAGAAAAGGTGAATTCTCTCTCGCTTTTCTGGAGTTGGGACACCCTTCTTCTCCTGCCTTTGGACATCAGAACTCCAGGTTCTCTGACCTTTGGATTCTAGCACTAGGCAGTACTCCCCCAACCCCCACCCCTCAGGTTGTCAGATCGTCAGCCTGGGAGTGAGAATTACCCCCTTGGCTTCCCTGGCTCTGAAGCTTTGAGACTTGTCATGAGCCACATTACCAGCTTCCTTAGGGCTGCAAATTGCAGATATCTACTGCAGAACTCCTCAGCCTCCGTCATCACACGAGCCAAGGCACCTAATGAATTCTCTCTCATCTATCTGTCTATCATCTATCATCTATATATCCATCCAACCTATTGGTGAACCCTGACTAACATGGGTATTTATCAGTGAAAGAAAGATTCAGAAGGTGGAATTAGAAAGATGGCAGCACGAGAAGGACTTGGTCTGACACTGTGTCTTTGAAAATAAAAGGCTGCTAGGGGCCAAGGAATGAGTACGCCTCTAGAAGCTGGGGAAGGCAAGAAAACAGATTCTCCCTGAGAGCCTCCAGAGAGGAAGGTAATCCTGCCAACACCTTGACTTTACTGCAGTGATATCTGTATCAGACTTCTGATCTACCGCAAGATCATCAATTGTGTTGTTCCCAGCCACTAAGTTTGTAGTAATGTGTCTTAACAGCAATAGAAAACCAATATAAGCATCCAAAAGGCAACTTCTAAGTGAAGAACTCTGATCTAGTTGCCATATTTAGCAAATAAAACTACAAGCTGTCCAGTTAAATCTGAATTTCAGATAATAAATAATAATTTATTAAAGTAATACATTATTAATAACTTATTTATTATTTATCTGTTCTCAAATGTAACTGGGCATCTTGTATTTTATCTGGCAACCCAAATCTCAGAGAAAGTTAGACAGTGAGATATTTGGGGAACACATTCCAGGCAGAAGGACAGCGTTTCTGCTGGGGCAGAATTCTCAGGAGCAGAGGGAAGAACAAGAGCAAAGACCTGAGTTCTTTGAGAAACTTCTAGGAGGGAAGTGCAGCTGGAGTGAAGAGATGAGGGAAATAGCAGGAGAAGATGAGTTCAGAGAGATTGTAAGGAACTATTAGGTTAGTACAAAACTAATTGCAGTTTTTACAATGCGATGCCACCTTACTCCCAAGAATGGCCATAAACAAACAATAAATAAATAAAAAAAAAATAGATGTTGGTGTGGATGTGGTGAAAAGGGAACACTTTTACGCTGCTGGTGGGAATGTAAACTAGTGCAACCACTATGGAAGACAGTATGGAAATTCCTTAAACTAAAAGTAGAACCACCATGTGATCCAGCAGTCCCGTCTACCCAGAGGAAAATAAGTCATTATATTAAAAAGACGCACACGCATATTTAGAGCAGCACAATTTGCAATTGCACAAATGTGGAACCAGCCCAAATGCTATTAATCAAAGAGTGGATAAAGAAACTGTGGTATACAGTCAAACTCATAAAAGCAGAAATGGCGACTATGTTTAATAATACTGCATTGTATACTTTAAATTTATAAGAGAGGGTAGATCTTAAGTCTTCTTACCTCACACACACAAAATGATTAACTATGTGAGGTAATGAATATGTTAATTATCTTTATTTCGGTAATCATTTCACTATAACTATATCAAACAATCAAGTTGTGTACTTAAACATATCCAATTTTAATTTGTCATGTATACTTGAATCAAGCTGGGGGAAAAAATGAAAAAAAAAAAAAAAAGAAACTGTGGAATACTACTTAGCCATAGAAAAGAATGAGTTAATGGCATTAGCAGCAACCTGGATGGGACTGGAGACTATTATTCTAAGTTAAGTAACTTGGGAATGGAAAACCCAATATTGTATGTTCTCAATCATAAGTGGGAGCTAAGCTATGAGGATGCTAAGGCATAAGAACGACACAATGGACTCAGGGCGAAAAGGAGGGAAGAGGGTGAGAGGTAAAAGACTACACATTGGGTTCTGTGTATACTGCTTGGGTGTAGGTACACCAAAATCTCACAAATCACCACTAAAAATTTTACTCGTGTAACCAAACACCACCTGTTCTTCAAAAAACCTACGGAAATGAAAAAATATTTTAAAGTAATTGTGGTTTTTATCATTAAAAGCAATGGCAAAAACTGCAATTTTTTTTGCACCAACCTAATGGATTACAAACGTCATAATGGGGATGTTGGCCTTTGGTCTGAGCGAGTTGGCTGACACTGAAGGATTTTGAGCAGAGGTGGACCAGTGTTTGGGGCCTTCTGAGAATGGAGAGAGGCTGACGGTAAGCAACTTGAGGGCAGGGCCTTCAGCCAGCCTTGCTGAAGAGGCACACACAAACTGTGAGGGCAGCAGGCCTTCAAACTGGTAGACTTGTGCAGTGCCCCCTGCCACTAGAACCAGTAAGGTATAGAGAGGTGCCTGGTGGGAGAGCAGAAGATGTTAAGAGGAAAAAAGTGATTCATGAGAAGAAACCTGGTCTGTGAGCCAATGCGCAAGGGACATGGGCAAAGAACAGATGTATAGGGGCCTCACGAGGCAGAAGACATTACGTTCAAAGCCCAATTTCATCACTCTGGAACTCAGGAAGAGAGAAGTGTGTCATGACACCTGTCTACTCAGTTAGTTCAGAGCACCAGAGTCTACACCAAGATCCCGAGAAGCCACACACATTTCAATCTTCAAACGCACCTGGGTTTTCTTGGAACAGTTGCCAGAGGAGAAAAAATGATGACTATAAAACTCTTTTAGAAGGTTAATAAATCACTCACTACCTCTAATCATTACCAGTACTTGGTGTTTACTTACCATTAACTATACAGATGAGGAAAGGGAAACCAGAAGGAATGAGTGACGGGCCCAAGGATGCAGCTTTTAGGGACTCATTACATTTGTCCTCCTTGGACTTGGCCCCCAGACCGAATCAATTACCCCCAATTTTTATGCCCATGCTTGGGAATGTATCTCTATCATCCTATGGTATAATGAGCTGAATATGTGTCTGCCTTCCTAATGAGCCTGGGATGCTAGTAGGCAAGCAGAGAAACAAATTAATGTTGAATGAAAGAATGCGGCAAACCACTGACAGGCCAGGTTGCAGGTGCAGCAGGGCCCATGTCCCTTCATCCTCAGTAGAAATGGGTCAGAACTGAGGACCCTGCCTTCTGCCATCACTTCTCCAGTGTCATTTCAATGTGCCTCACTTCTAATTTCACTGTGTGTTTTCCCACAGAGAGTATTCAAAGCTTTGAGAGGGATCAGGGATGGAAGCTTGTTTTTGATTTTTCTTCCACCTATCTGCATTTAATCACATAGGGAGCTTCTCTCTTCCTTGTCTTCTTCCTTGTGTTCCATCTCATTGTTTCCCTTTCATTTTTCCATGCTTTGAGAGCATCCTTGTCCCCTGGGTCCTTTATAGAAGATCTGTATATATGGTGTTTGAAAATCGGTTTCTGTTCTAGCCAATAAATTGATGCAATAGACTGCGGCTTCAGCCTCCACTTTTTTTGGTTTCTGTGTGTGTATGTGTAAAGTTTCATGGTTGACATCTGTCTGATCCTGTCCATTCTGGCATTGAGTCCCTAGATGTGAGAATGAATGTGTTCTTCACGCCCTTTATGAGCACTGAGAAGCTTGGGGTGAGCAGATTCATCGGAAATGGCTGGTCTAAATGGCAGAAATAGCCCAGGTGCCTTCCAGTAAGAAAGGCAAGAAAACACAACCACAAGTTCACTCTGGGCTACTACATTTGATGGAGTCTCAGTTTCCCAAATTATTTATAAACCGGCAAGCAGATATCATAAGACTCCCAATATCATAGAATTTTGAAAGCTAGCATACTCCTGGACATTTTTACAGCAGGGACAGCCAAAGTTCATTGGGTTAAGAGGCTCTGCCTGACCTCACACTGCTGCCTTGGTGTCAGCCTTGAAATTGTGGCTGTTCTCCTTGTTCAAGGTCTTGCCCTTTTCACCGTGCCATGACACATGGTAACACTTTCCCCTTTTCAAATAGGACATTTGCTTTCAGTTGGGTCTAGTCTCAAACTTCCTTGCTAGCTCTTGGAAAATTCTTGAAACCCATAACTCTCCTATGACATTCAGGACTTTCTGTTTTCCAATGCTGTTATGTATGGGCAAATACCAGTTTGCCCAGCAGCAGAAAGTAAGCTGCCCAAGGGCACACTGAAAGCAAAGTCTGTTACTATGTCCCTCATGATCTGAGGCAGAACCTAGTACCTTAAGTCCTGAAAAAGGACCTAGTTTATTTCTGATTCAAAACACATATTCATTTGGTCTGAAAATATCAAATAAGGGTTAACATATACCTCCTTTCTTCTGGAATCTTTTGCATGATACAGGCTTTCTTTGTACAGAACCTTCCCAAATGACAGTTTCCCATCTATCCTCACAGAGACTGTCCTGAAGTTTGTTCTTTCTTAAATTGATTCACCTGAGTCAGCACACGGACTCCTAAAACGCCATCTGCTATTTTAGGGGCTAGCACACAACTAGTTACTCTGTTAGTCCATCTAGACAGCACCGTAGCTCTATGACTTGGGTATTTTTATCCTCATTTTGCAGATGAGCAACCTAAGGATTACAGAGATTTAAGTGACTCACCATTAGTGAATGATCTCATTTTGTCCTCCCAAAAAGGTTATAGATTAGGACTTAGGATCCTTAGTTTCAGAGACCATCCTTGGCGTTTTCTAGAGGGGTTAAGTGCTTTGCCCCAGACCTATAGCTAGAAAGTAGTGGAACCAGGTTTCAGTGTAACTTCTTTTGACCCATACCCAGGAAGGTGCTCAGCAAACAGCAGGTACTCCATGAACACCTGTGGAACAAATGGATGATTCTGCAGCCCATGTTCTTCCCACTATGCTCTACTATTACAAAGCTGGTATCCCTCCGTCTGGCACACAGTTCTGACAGAAAGGCTGATGAAAAAGCATGTTGCCAAGTCCTCTTTTCTCAGGCCACTTTGGGCTGTCCCAGTTCCTCTGGCACTTCCCTGTCACCCTTGCTCCCAGCAGTATCTTTCAGAAACAGCTTAGGAAACGACAATTTATCATCCTACCATCTCTCTTCATAATCATGTGTGAAGGTGAAGAATGACATTTCCTTCCTCTTAATTCCTCCAAAAGGGAAACAACATATTATTCAGGAGTTCTGCGTCAAATCCCAACACCTGATATGCCTGATATGCAAACTATTCACTTTCTCTATTTGTGCAGCCATGGGACCTTATCACTATTGCTGTTCTTCCTTTCGATGATGAAACACATCCTCTATCACTCTTCACCTGTGTCCCTGGCAATTCCCGCAGGTTCACACGGCTTCTCAAACCTTATTTGTCTTGTTCAAGTTCTTGTGGGTCCAAAATAAATCATGGATTTAGAGAAATCATCACTGTGTCATTCATGTTTGAGTGCTGGCATGGCTAAATAGATAGACACCTTCATACCAGGGATATGGTTTAGGAAAACCTTATAGTTAGAATAAATTTTGTCTAGGAATGTTCTGCCAAAAAGCACCCAAAGTAATATTGTAAGGAAATATGCCCATCCATAGTTTTTCCACGGACGCTTTGCAGTTCAAACAGATGGAGGAAGGTAGGAGAGGACCTGAGATGAGGGAACACAGTTTCATTTAAGGATAAAACCCTCTAATAAAAGGCTTTTTGTGAAGTTTCATTCTAACTTAGAATGATCATTTTGTGTACTAAAAATAAACAGAGATTATGCATAGCTGGGATTTGGGGCAGGGGCGGGGATCAGCCTCTCTCTTCATCCTTCTCTTTCCACTTATTCCCTTTGAATTTTTTTCTTTAATTTTAGGTATGCCAAAACAATAAGGTTTTCAGGAGTGTAACAACTATGGATTTTCGGCATCACAGTGTTTTCTTCAGGTTCACACACACACACACACACACACACACACACACACACACACACTTCCATATTTCCTTACCATGGCTAAAGCACAAATGCAGTATTTTTCACAAAACTGATGCTATTTTTAGACTGAATTGTAGGAAGTCTGCAGCATTAATAAACAGACAAGAAGCACAGGGCCATAGCGCATGGTAATATGCCAATGCAAAAGCTAGTTTGGCCTTTAGCCAATGAACTGTGGTTAGATGTTGCAACAACGAAAGTAAAAGCACTGCTTACAAAGGAATGATTAATAAGCTGACAAACTTCAGGCATTTATTTCCTATTCTTTCGTGCCAGCTATATTAACACTAGCATATTTTCAACTTTATTAGTAAAATCTGAGAGTCTCGTTCTCTTAGGTGTGTTCATGAAGAGCTTCTGAAATCAGCTGCAAATTATCTGGAGAGGTGAATATTTGATCAATGTTGCTTTTTTCTCCCATTACCCTAATAGACCATGTCTGTATATTTGTCTCCATGACACCTTGCTCCGAATAATAACCATTATGGTTCCCCAAATTCAGTACCGCAGGAAATCTTCTACTGTGGTATTAGCATCTTGTGGTAACTGATCCATGCATCTTGTGTGGGACTTCTTCTGTCATATTTGCTTCAAAGAATTTCTATCCCTCCCTGTGACAAATGTTCTTTGTGTGCCAGTTTGACATTCTTAGCATGCAACCACTTTCTAGGAAGGAAGCCAATCAACAGACTCCAATATCCTGTCTATAATAAACTCAAGATCTCAATTAACTGAAAAGATGGAGTAAATTGAGGACTTATGGGATAGAATTACGGTGACCAACTTGCTTCAGTTTGCTTGGGACTGTCCCAGAATTTAAAACTAGAAGTTCCAGATCCCAGGAAACCTCTCAGTCCCCTTCAGTGGGTTGGCTTGTTACCCTTGATAGAAGAGTCACTGGCCTGAGCCTGAAGAAAACTAGGAAGGGACTTGGCTTTACAGACAGCCCAGGTTCAAATCTCAGCCAGGTCCTACCAGCTGTGTGACTCTCTTCAAGCCTCGGTGCTATCAACATGTGATTAACCTCTAGTCTGAAGTTAAGGATTCCATTTCTAAAGTTAAAAAACCATTCATATCTGCAAAAATGGAAATAACAATAGCTACCCCATGGATCTGAGGATACAAAGCAAAATCGCATCTGCAAGTATCTATACATAAAAGACACTGCAAACTTTAGAGCTCTGGTTGCTGAGTTCCAGGGTGGATTAAGATGCACTTAAGTGGGTCCTAAAGAAGCTATGACAAATGACACAATGAAATTGTATCCTGGATGGTGTGTCCTGGCATTTGACTCTGAACATGGTTTTATTTTTGTCTATAAAGCTGAGACTTCTCTCAAGGAAGCAAGACCGTGACAGAGAAGGGCAGCTTCTTCACCATGTCCCTAACGTTACCAGACACCTTGTCTGAGGGACGTCACCCTGGCTGAACAAATAGGTGCTTATATGAAAGACCTGCCCTCCAATAAAATTCCATTTTGGGGTTGCATAAAAACAATTCCTGGAAAGGTGAAATTTTAAATTAAATGTATTCAAAGACAGTATAGATTAATGCCTCTAAGCAAGAGAGTATTTAATGCTTCCAGGCCAGCTCATGCCTGCTGAAGTAAAAATCTTCATGTCAGTGAGGCTTTTAAGTATTGATATTTCCTGCATTAATAATACTCTAAACCACATTCATAATAATTCAATTAGTAATGCAATTCATACCATACAGCATGTGAGGACTCTGCATTATTAATTACAGAAGCATATTCCTTTGTATGGAATGCCATGATCTAATTTTAGCTCTCAAGGTAAATTATCATAAACTTGGGGGGCAGGGGAGTCCATCAGAGTGATGCAGCATGTGCAACTCACATTCCTCTGATGATCACAAAATAATAATAAATATTCTGTGCACGGTGCCTGCAGGGAGGAAACCCATTTTAAAGTCCAAGCTTGAGTGAATTTGGCTGTGCTTCCAAATTTTGTATGTAGCAAAATGTGATTAATATCCTCGATGTTCTTATTCTATCTCAGCCTCCATCCTAAACCCATGGAGTATCATGATACTTTTATGTTGATGAACAAGACGTCTTAGTAGGCGTTTCAGAAACCAAGTTTTACCCCAGTGGGACTTGCCTCATAATTACCATTCCCCTCCTAAACACCCCGAGCTAGCCTTGCAGGAATTCTCGTCTCTAGCACTGGGGTAAGGGGAGTGCATGTTTTATCACTGATGATTTTGCTAAAGGCCTATGCTAGTTCTGAGTAATGAAAAAGTGTATTGGAACACATAGTTGTGCTAATTTATATTTCTCAAGTAGCTTAAAAGCTCTTCCTTTTTTCTGTATCTTTACATACACTATGTATTATTAGAAAAATAACTTTGCCCATGTGGTAGACAAAAAGTGACATGAAATTGCTATTTTCACTTTCTAAGATGAATCAGAAGAGCAAAACTCAATTGAGATGCCAAGAAAGAAGAGGATATCTGACTCAGAAGCATTAGGACAGATTCAGAGGAACTTCTGTAGGGGTCCCCCTTGCTATCCATCTATCTGGACCTTTGGGAAGGTCATAAAGACCTTCCCAAAACCTCCGTGCACCGAGGTCTCTGAACTCAGGACATCACATCAGCATGGCCACCCCATCCTAGTGACCAGACCCAAACTACATACTAAGAAGTATAATAAAGCCAGAAATGTAATTACGACACATCTGGAGTTGAGTTTTGTGCCAGTCTCAACTCTCCCCAAAGTGATACACAGCTGTCATTTTTCACAGGTTGAAAGAAGGTAAGAATTTCCCCAGCCTAACAGGCTTTTCCATGCATCTGGGGCAAGGGGCTTCAGGTAAACCAACTGCCATGATTGTGTGAGAGAAGGGCAGAAGTAATTGTTAGTTCTCGAAAGAAAATCATTTGGATGACACAGAAGGGGAGCTAACCACTCACAGACAGGAGAGACCCTCATCTAACATGATACGATATAAAAGGCACAGATGGGATTTAGGGGTAGGCAGAGGTGCGTAATTGTCCTGCCACCCCTTCCCATCACTGTGCTGTCACTGTCCCTCCAGATTCCTTTCATAGAGCCTTTAGTGCCTGATTGTTTCTTGGGTTCTTCAATATGGCAGAGACCTCAAGCTTTCCTTACAGTCATTCATTCATTCATCCAACAAAAATGTTTTGAGAGTCCACATTCTGTGCGCCAGGTTCTATGTCAGATACAATCAACAAAGCAGACATAGTCCCTTCCTTCAAGCCTGGGTGATTTGCACTATTACGGGAGAAGAACATGGGCTGCGGAACACACCAAGGAAGAATACTCAATCCAGACTAGGGTGGGAGGGCTGTGTTGGCAAAGCCTTCCTGGGAGAAAAGCATATCAGAACTGGGACCAGATGGTTTAGTTATTGATTCTAGTAAATGCTGGACAATAATAGTAAATAATAGTAGTAGCACTTACTGAATGCTTTCATTATGCTAAGCCCTATGCTGGGCATTTCCACAGACCATCTCCTCTATGAAGCAGGTTTTGTTATTATCACCATGCATAAACAAAGATACCAATGTGTTGAAAGCTCAAATGCTTTTTCTATGGTCCCAAGTAAGAAGCAACAGAGCTGGGAATTGAACTTGCGTAAAAGGAAAAACACAAAACATGCATTTCTAACCACTGCACTATGCTGCTAACCTTTGTGACTCAGGAAAGATCCTTGCAAATAAGCCTCAAAGTATTATTTGCCAAAGCAGATGAAGCTGCACAGCATGAAAACCCAGTCCCAAGTATGCTTATTTTGCAAGAAAGTTGGACGGAGCACTAGGCCACAAAGGGTAAGGGGAATGCATTTGCCCCTAGAGGATGGTCGACCCTCTCCCCAGCCACTAACTTTGTTTTCTATATTGGACCAGGAGAAGAACAGCCCATATGAAGGATGCCCATGTAGCTCATTTGTGAAGGAGCAGATAGCAAGCATCAGCCTTTTATCTCCCTGGCTGGGTGTGACCGTGGTGATAGCGCTGCCTTGGGAAGATGAGTAGCTAGGAAAAAGGTTCTCAATCACTCCTGCTTTATGGTAAATGTTTGAGGGCTGTGACTTTCCAAATTGACTGTGGTCCAACCCAGCGAAGTCACCTTCCTACACCTCGCTGAGTGCTCCAGCCTGCTGTGCTGCTGGTCAGATGCCCAGATGACCTCTGCTACTGTCCAGAGAAGTTGGTGCCTCCACTGGAAGTTGATGATTTTCCTTCAGGGGAAACACAAAAGGGACTTGGCAGCTAAGTGAGAAAAGGAGCCAGAATGTGATGAACAGCCATTGTGTTAACTCAAATTGTACTATAGAATAAGCACATGTGTTCTCACTCAACAGGAAGTCATTCCAGGGTAGAGGGAATTCCAGTTCTGCCACCATTGGGAATCACATGACTCAGGTGGGTCAGGGGATGGAGAATGGCTCAGCAAGGGAGTGTCAGGGCTGCTGAACACCTTCCCAAAGATTTGCAGGGCTGGGAGGAAGGCCTAGAAGGACAAGTACAGGTTAGGGGTCAAACAAGTGGGTGTTAATCCCGTTCCCTATTTTTTGACTGTGTGGCCTTAGGCCAGTTACTCAGTCTGTGTTCAAAATAAAGCCCTTTTTAGATCTGCTCTAAAAATGAAACAGGATTATGTAAATGAAGTGCTGTGCCCACTCCAGTGCTGATGCTTTGTCAATCATAATGTTACTCATATTCCTAAACTCATATTTCTGTATTGCCTTTCTGGGGTTTTTACAGTTTACATTTTTATGATTGGTATAACCCTGTGTGTGTGGCTGAGTGTCTAGGTTTTGTCTGTGAAAGATGGACTTTCTTTCTTTTTAGAGTTTTCCTTACTCATGTGGAGAGACTGTTTCAAGAACTAAGGCTCTTAGAAACACCAAGACTTCTAAAACCCTTTTATTCTTTGTGACAAAGCAAGCAAACTATGGGAGAGTATGACAGGGAAAAGGAAAACACAATGTAGTTTTTACTAAGAAACCAATGATTTCCCTTGCTCTCCCTTATTCTAGAAGGAAATGTGAAGATTTCCTTAGTTTCTTCCTTCTGGGTGAAGACCCAAGTACAGATCTACTGCTCTCTTGGAAAGAATAATTCAGGAAAAAACAAAGTATGTGTGAAACATATTTAAAGCAAAAGCACTTTTGAAATCCTTAACAGTCTTATAAGTTCTCCATTCTTCTCTTCTTTACAGAGGAGACCTTCGTTTTGGAAAGAGAGCCCAGTGGGGTATTGGGAACTAGGTACAGCACGGTGTCTGAAGTCAATGCTTGCCTATCTTCTACAGTTATCTGTCAGCACAAATTACAACAGTTTACAAAGAACTTCATGGAAAGCAATTTAGTGCTCCTAATATCCTGCTAACAATCCTGAGAGGAGGGTCAGTGAGGGATCCTCTACTTCCTTTTAGAGGCATTGAAACTGAGGGGTAGAACTTGTGTGCAATACCCTTGCCCCTTAGCTGGTCCATACTGGAGCAGCAGTAGATCTGGTTCCTCTGCCATCTGTCCTTAACTGCCACTGGTTTCTGAAGTTCCAGTTCCACTTAGATGCCTAAGGTATCTAATGTATAGGTATAGGACAGGACACTGGCAAGAAGGTCTCCTTATTACTTACAGGAGTTGCCTCCCGGGGAAAGAAAGTGAGCCAAACTGTCAAGGGTGCTTTATATTTATATTGTGCTGCTTTATCACTTTTGGCATCAGGGCTTGAGCCAAGGTACTTGGGCATGGCTGATCTGGCATTTAGGTGCCCAAGGAGGAGCTGGCTTGTTGAAGTGGCTCTCAGAGTGCCGAGTATTTGAGTCACACCCAACCCATGCACTGTTTGGCTTGTGTCCTGGGACTTCTTGCCTCCCGTCTTACACTGGCAAAAGAGAAAAGTGTAATCACTCTCCAATGAGCCTGGACCAAAGGCCCAGAGCAGAACAACGAGCCCTGTTTTGCTTTTTCCTAGCATTTAGAATCAAGACTGACTTTGTGAGCCATGCTGCTGAGTGTGGTGTGTGACGAAAAATCCCTGCTCTGTGCCTAGAGGCCTCCAGTCCTGCTGCCCAGGCTGTTTGCTTTTTATATCTGCTGGAAGGGAATCAGAAAAGTCCAACAAGCAAAAAAACAAAAACAAAAACAAAACAAAACACAATGACGAAGATTCAGCAGAAGCTAGGGAGTGTTCTCAGGAGGTTTCAACAGCTTTTCTCCTTCCTGCTTGTCTTGGTTCATCAGTTCTGATGTTTATTTCACTCACTTGTTGAGCACCTGCTAGAGGCCACCTATAGCAGCTAGGGGACAAGTTTTAGAGTCAGCCAGTATAAACTAGCTGTGTAAACTTAGGCAGATGATCTTCCCCCAAAGCCTTAGTTAGTCTGCTTATTTGTTAAGTAAAACCATCATAAGACTGAGTCAATTGATCACTCACTCATTCATTTATTTATTTCCTCATTCACCAAATATTTATTGAGCCTCTACTATGTGGTTGACATTATTATTAAGCACTCTGCATGTATTTTTTAATTTAATCATCATGACAACCCCAAGTCAGTACCTTTTGCTTTCCTCATGTTACAGATGAGGAA
Source organism: Colobus angolensis palliatus (assembly GCF_000951035.1). Lineage (NCBI taxonomy): Eukaryota > Metazoa > Chordata > Mammalia > Primates > Cercopithecidae > Colobus > Colobus angolensis. Next base: position 3,302,602 of record NW_012116088.1, on the reverse strand, counting down.
ACTGGCAAAGACAGATGAAATAACTCATCTAAAGCCATACAACCAGTAAGTGTTTGATTTGGGATTGGAAATTAATGCATCCTCAAGTCCTGATCCTGCACTAGTGAACCAAGGGTAAGACTCAGTCCCCGATCTTAAGATGCTTGCAAGCTAATCAGGGAGACAGACGTGTAAATGGTTAAGTGATACGTAGGCAAAGTTTCACACAAGAGATATGTATGTAGGGGAGTACCCAAGCTGTCCTACAGTTGGGGATCAAGGAAAACCTTTACAGATTGAGTAATCTGGGGTTAGGCTTTGGGAGGCACATGGGTACTTTTTGGGGTTAAGCTTTGGGAGACGGTGTTATCTGGGTAAAGAGAGGAGAAAAGGACAGAAAAGTCATTCTAAGCAGAGGGAGAAGGATGTAAAAAGGTATAGGAAAGGTCAGGCATGTTTGGGAAATCATCAAAAATTCAGCAAGTTTGGAGTTCATGGCACTTCAAGGAAAAAGGAGAGACATGGAACTAGCACAGATTTTACCTCCCTCTGGTCACATACACAGACCAGGGCAGTTTCTGCCCCTTTCACTTAGGTGACCACGGTGATGATAGTGGTGATAATGATACTAGAATAGATTTTCACCACACCTAGCAGCTTATGAAACACATCCACATACACCAGGGCATACTGCTTGATCCCATAAAGCAGGCAAGGCACACAAAAATAGTTTAGATTCCAAGTGATTACATAAATTTGTGCCAGATTTATTCAATTACTCCCCCGAAAGAGGTCAAACAATGGTCTTTTCATCTAGAGTCCAAAACTCCACTGTGATTTCTCTTATCTAGTAAGACAAAATTAATCATATTCACTAAAAGTCCACCACTACTGTGGCAGAAGTGGTGTTCACCAAATATCCATGTGTTCCCCTGCATTTCCCAGCCATCCTTGCAATAAAGTTGGAGTCATGTGACTAATTCTGGACAATGGGTGTATTAGTCCATTCTCACTGCTATAAAGGACTACCTGAGACTGGGTAATTCATGAAGAAAAGAGGTTCAATTGATTAACAGTTCTTCAAACTTAATAGGAAGCATGACTAGGAGGCCTCAGGAAACTTATAAACATGGCGGAAGGCGAAGGGGAAGCAAGCACGTCTTACCTCGGCAGAGCAGGTGCAGTGTGGGGGATGGTGCCATACACTTTTAAACAATCAGATCTCATGAGAACTCACTCACTGTCAGGAGAACAGCAATGGCGAAATCCACCTCCATGATCCAATCACCTTCCACCAGGCCCCTCCTCCAAATCAACATGAGATTTGGGTGCAGACATATATCCAAGCTGCATCAGTGGGCTTGGGAGTGGACATGAAGTGCCAGGTTATGGTGAAGCCTAACTGTTTTACCCCGATACTACAACCTTGGGGATCATTTTTCCATATGGTGTAGCTTCAAGATGAAGAAGGGTGGCCAACCTAAGCCTGACTTTACAAAGCAAAAATGTCTTTATTGAGTTAAGCCAACTGAAATTTGGGGTCTCATCTTTACTCCAGCATCCTATCTTAACTAGGATATAGAACTACTATAGTTCTTAAAAGGTTGGCAATTTTTCTACCTGTCTTTGTATTTTATTTCCCAGCAACTGTCCCTTTCCAATTTATTTGTAAGCCTCAATGGACCACTTAGAGTCGCTGGCTATGTCCTTTGAGAATCATTTATTGAACGTCTCTTCCTCTCCTACTTGATTGTAAGTTCCTCGAGGGCAGAGCTGTGACAATCATTTTGAAAAAGAAATTATTTACAAGAAGAGTCTGGAACAAAATAAATACGCATAGAATTGGATTTTATTTTTTAAAAATCTATGAAAACCTGACCATTTTGCTTGGGATACATTGAGACCTCCAAGTCAGGTTTATTAATTTTAGTAATGATATCATTTCATGTCAGATGATTCTTTGACTTGGGCTTTCAGTCTTTGACAACTTTTTAATCTTTATCCCAAGTTAAGAAAATGCAAAATTTACAGAGAAACATCTTATCTGTGTTCAACAAGAGTTCTTTGCTTTCCATGAAATGCTGGATAAGCTACAGAATGAAAAATAGTGATGTCTACCAAATTAGTAGTATAAGGATTGATTACATAATGATTACCTGTTAAACTTTAAAATTGTGCTTATTGTATAATAGAACCTGAGTATTTGCAGAGTTATGTGGGGGCATGGAACAGGTGAAATCCAGGTGATCACCATGTGAAATGGTTTGGATATATGTCCCCACCAAATCTCATGTTTAATTATAATCCCCAGTATTGGAGGCGGGGCGTGGTGGGAGGTGATTGAATCATGGGGGTGGGTTTCTCATGAATGGTTTAGTGCCATCCACTTGGTGTTGTCCATAGTGAGTTTTTATGACATCTGGTTGTTGTAAAGTGTAAAGTGTGGCACCCTCCCTGCCTCCTGGGGAATCTGTGGGGAATCTCTATTGAAAAGATTTTTTCTAGGGAATGAAAATGCACCTAGTTAGGTTTGCTGTACATGTTTTATTTCCCAACTATTTTATGCCTCCTTCTTTTTTTACTTCCTGGAGAAATTTCTGGCAAGAACTTCTGGTAGTCTCCAGTTTCCTAGATGCCCCAGCTCCCCATTGATGTGCACATAACAGCAAATCCATATACAATCCTCCTTTGTGATAACATCAGGTGGTGGGGGGGGTGGGCAGGAGGGCACAAGAAGGTCAGTACCCCAGAAGGCAGCTCATTTACTCATCCACTAAGAAAATAATGACTGAACACCTACTGGGTTCCAAACACTTGGGAAAAGGCAGTGAGCAAGACTGATGAAGGCCCCAGTTCGCAAAGCTTCATATTCAAAAGCTAGGACAGAGATGAGAGAAAAGTAAAGAAATAAACAAGACATCTTGGATGGCGATAAATGCCATGGAGAAAATAAAACAGGGTTATGTGATAGAAAATGGCCAGAAATGAGAACAGCAGGTTTGACGAAGGTCTTTTCAAGAGAACATCCGATAAGGACCCAATCATGTGACGATGTGTGGGAAGAACCTTCCCATAGGCTGGAGGGAGGGATGGGCTTGGTTTATTTGACAAAGGCCAAGTGGCTGTAGCAGAGGGAACTAAGGGAAGAGAAGCAGAGGCTAGATGATGATAAGCCTTATAATCTATTCAAAAACATTCCAAGTGCCAAAGGAGGCCATCAGAGGAGCCCTTGTGGACACAACAATACAAGGTTGAAGTCCAAAAACAATAGTCTATTCATTGACCTACTCTTGTTTCCTAAACTCTAAATAATCCTCAATAATTTTTTTAAACCAACTTACAAATGGTTTTATTACTTGTGCCTTCATTTTTTTTTTTTTAATACTTTAAGTTCTAGGATACATGTGCACAAGGTGCAGGTTTGTTACATATGTATATGTGTGCCATGTTGGTGTGCTGCACCAATTAACTCATCATTTACATTAGGTATCTCTCCTAATGCTATCCCTCCCCTATCCCCCTACCCCACAACAGGCCCTGGTGTGTGATGTTCACCTTCCTGTGTCCAAGTGTTCTCATTGCTCAATTCCCACCTATGAGTGAGAACATGTGGTGTTTGGTTTTCTGTCCTTGTGATAGTTTGCTCAGAATGATGGTTTCATTCTTCATCCATGTCCCCACAAAGGACATGAACTCATCCTTTTTTATTGCTGCATAGTATTCCATGGTGTATATGTGCCACATTTTCTTAATCCAGTCTATCATTGATGGACATTTGGGTTGGTTCTAAGTCTTTGCTATTGTGAATAATGCTGCAATAAACATATGTGTGCCTATGTCTTTATAGCAGCATGATTTATAATCCTTTGGGTGTATACCCAGTAATGTGATGGCTGGGAAAATGGTATTTCTAGTTCTAGATCCTTGAGGAATCGCCACACTGTCTTCCACAATGGTTGAACTAGTTTACAGTCCCACCAACAGTGTAAAAGTGTTCCTATTTCTCCACATCCTCTCCAGCATCTGTTGTTTCCTGACTTTTTAATGATCTCCATTCTAACTGGTGTGAGACGGTATCTCATTGTGGTTTGGATCTGCATTTCTCTGATGGCCAGTGATGATGAGCAGTTTTTCATGTATCTGTTGGCTGCATTAATGTCTTCTGTTCATATCCTTATACAAAAATTAATTCAAGATGTATCAAAGACTTAAAGGCTAGACCTAAAGCCACAAAAGCCCTAGAAGAAAACCTAGGCAATACCATTCAGGACATAGGCATGGGCAAGGACTTCATGACTAAAACACCAAAAGCAACGGCAACAAAAGTCAAAATAGACAAATGGGATCTGATTAAACCAAAGAGCTTCTGCACAGCAAAAGAAACTACCATCAGAGTGAACAGGCAACCTACAGAATGGGAGAAAATTTTTACAATCTACCCATCTGACAAAGGGCTAATATCCAGAATCTACAAAGAACTTAAACAAATTTACAAGAAAAAATCACATAACCGTTTTTTTCTCCCTCTCTCTTTTTTCTTTCCTAATAATTACTCCATACTCAGTCTATTGCAGGTATTGTGCTAGACTTTGAAGACATGGAAACACACAAAAATTAAATTCCTGCTTTTATGGGGAGGCAAACAATAAACAAACATGTAGAATGGGTTTGGAAATGTTACACTTTATGAAGGAAAAACAGAGGATCATAAGCAGTGTCATGCAGGTGTGTAGGCACAGGCTGGCTATTTTTGGGAGAAGGTCTTTGAGGAGCAATTGGAGAAAAGATGGGAGAGGAGAGCACCCTGTGAATCCTGTGAACAACCAGAGGAAAAGCAGCCAAGGATGTGGGAACTACAAGTCCAAAGCCAGCAGCAGGGAGCCTGCTTGGTGCGTCTGAGAAAGAGCAGCTGGCTTGGGGGAGTGATGGAGGAAGACAGTGGAGGGGAGGACCATGGGGGTGGCTGACGGTGACCAGGCCAAGTGGGCTTCATGGGTCCAGGGGAGGACTTTGGATTTCACTCTGAGATGACAAAACCCTGGAGTTGTTGGCAGAGGTGCTATAACATTATTCCATTTAAGCATAGAAGGCTCAATCTGTCTGCTCCACCCAGTGGTGGAGAACAACTGAGTGGAAACAGCTGGAGAAGCCATGTCCCTGGGGGAAGGGGAAAGCTGTTGGATTCAGGGCATGGTGTGAAGATGAACCAGCAGAATTTCCCAACAGCGTAGATGGGGCTGAGAGATAAGAGGGGAGTGAGAGAAAACACCAGGGACATTGACCTGAGGGTGTGCAGGAAAGGCCAGTTTGGGAAACTGTGGAGCAATCAGTTTAGTTCTGACCAAGATGAATTTAACATGTCTGTTAGATTTCCGAGTGAAAACGTTGAGGAGGCAGTTGGTTGTATCAGGCTTGACTTTACAGGAGAAGTGGAGGCTGGGAATATATTAATAAATGAAGGAGTTGTCAGTTTAAACATTGTATTAAAATGCATAGGACTGAATAAGATGTTCTAGGAAATCGGTATGAAAAGAGATAAGAAATGTGTGCACTGAATCCTGGGACAAGAGATGGACAGAGGACAGCTAGTAAGGATACGGAGGAGAACTAAGACAGCATAATGCTCATAGACCAAGGGAAGAAGGATTTCATGGAGAAACACCAGCTGTAGCAAAAAAAAGGATGTTTGGATCTGCCTACTCTCCTTCCTCCCTCCCTCCCTCCCTCCCACTCCTTTTCTCCCTCTCTACCTCCCTGCTTCCTTCCTCCCTACTTCCCTGCCTCCCTCTTTTCTTCCCTCCCTTCCTTCTGTTCCCCACTGCCCCCACCTTCCTTCTGTCTTTCAGTTTCCCATTAGTCTGAGATTCTGCAGGAGAGACATTTCTGGTGCTCTTCACAGAATGAAGGGCCTTGGGTTTCCTCCTGATACCCCACAATGCACGCAAAGACATAGCGGATAAAGAGATAATCATATCTAACCGCAAAATGCATCCCTTGCCCTCTGTTACTATATTAATCGTGCTGCTGGTACTTTTCTCCCAACTTTTACCCGTGGAGAATTGAAAAGACACTCTGAGTGAAGGTTCAGAATCTTCCAAACGTGTACACCATCAGCATAAAGGTCTCATTCTGGATAAATCCGCTTCAATTACATATTTAACTCAGCTGTGAGCTCCCCAAAGAAGGGTTATTCTCTATTCACCAGCCAAGTATTTTTGATACCCTCATGGGAACAATGATTTGCCAAAAATTCATGCCACCTTTTTTATATTAATGCAGAAAAACTTGAAGATGATTAAGTCCATGCTTCTGACAGCCCCTGCAGTTACAAATAAAATAGCTAATGAGAAGAAAAACTGCCCCTACCGGCTTATTCCCAAAGCCCCAGCCATCTTTATGCAAGAATGCTGTGACAAATGGTACTTTTCACCTTTCTAACATGCCCCTTCTCCGATTATAGATTTAGATGGATAACATGACCACAAGAGTTAGGCCCTGAAGCAGATGATTGCCTCTGGCACCCGCCGTATGCAATTCGAGGTGAAATTTCCAAGAGCCAAATGAAATAATTGCAACAGGGTAAGTCTCACTCTGCCAGTGAATTTATAAAAATTAAAAGGTCTGAGAGGTAATGCTCATGAACCCATTTGTCTCATTTCTCCTCATTAAGATTTAATTGAAATGAACTATGGTAACTGTAAGAAAAGTTACATTCTTATTTCAGGCTAGCATTTCTTAAGCACCAAACTCTCCTTGGGATCAGTTTGATGCACTGCTATTTCACCATTCACATTAGAGCTAACAAACTAGTGAAATAAAAAAAATAAGAAAGGCCATTTAATCTTTTTTTTTTTTTTTTTTTTTTGAGACGGAGTCTCGCTCTGTCGCCCAGGCTGGAGTGCAGTGGCCGGATCTCAGCTCACTGCAAGCTCCGCCTCCCAGGTTTACGCCATTCTCCTGCCTCAACCTCCTGAGTAGCAGGGACTACAGGCGCCCGCCACCTCGCCCGGCTAGTTTTTTTTTATCTCTGTGCCCATCTGTGCAGTGCCTTAGGAGCCCATGTTCCATAGATCACCCTTTGACTCTGATGAGGCTGCTTTCTTCCAGGTAGTCCCATAATAAGATTCGCCCAAGGCTTCTGATCCCAAATCTTTCCCTCATCTGCAATGCTCTTCCTCTTTCTACCCATTCTTTCTCGTCTTCCCACCTTTCTCCTCAAGTTGGATTCAGCTTTGGTGCAGCCTCTTCCAGACACTCTCCACTGCCCTGCAGGCTGAAGGGTAATGATCTGTTTATTATCTGCCTCTTCTACTAGATTGTCAGCTCTTCCAAAGCAGGAATTATGTTTTATTCCTATATGCACCTTGAAGACTTGGAATGCAGCCTGCATAAAGTGGGGGTTCAGGGAATCTTTGTGAAATAAATAACCATTTATTTACCAGTTTCTGAATCCTTCTGGGTGACGAATGACAGGGTGGGCCAGAAAAAGGATCTGGCTACCAAATTATAGTCCTAAAGTCCTCCGTTTTAACAATTAGCTGAAAGCCTTTTGGGATATGTAATAGTCACTCACTATTTATATTCCAACAAAGCATAACACCCTGTAGTCTACTGACTGATTATACGCAGAGTGCGTTTCACAAAGAAAACAGCGAAGTGTGCTAGTGGCAGAGATGTGATTTTTAGGGAGGTAAAGGACAAGGAATAGGATTTCTAGATGATTAAAAGCATAGAACAAGACCCCAAGACCTATGCCTGGAAGCAAATGAAAATACAGAAGCATGGCATCTTATATGAATAGGAGGTATTGGAGAACAAAGGCTTTATGGATTCTGAAACCTATAGGTCAGCTACAACCTAGAATTGTTGAAGGAATCTGTTGTGGGCCATTCTCCTGTTCAGAGCTTTATCTAGGTATCACAGAGCTAACAAGTACACAATTTCTAAGAGACTCTTGCAACCTTAGCATTGTTTCAAAGTTTTTCCTAGTTTCATCTGAATGCCCCGCCCACAGCTTTTAGGAGCACTCAGTGGTTTAGTGTTGATGACAGGTTGACAGAGAAAACCAAGTGCTTCCATATAGGAGACAGTTAACATGGGAAGTTGTAACTGCATTAGGGGTCTACTCTTAACAAGACCAACTTCACTGCTCTGGTTTAGCAATTTTCTGAGGAATTAGTAGGAAAATAGGAAGGGACTTGATCTCTCCTTTCAAACCCCACATTCAGTCTATCAGCAAATAATATTGATTCAATCTTTAAAATACATCCAGGAGAACCATCTCCACTGTAATTACTCTGATCTAAGCCCTCATCATCTTCTGTCTGGATTTTTGCAATAGCCTCCTGACTGGTCTTCGTATTTCTCCCCTTATCCAGCTTCTGTCTATTCTCAACACAGCAGCAGAACATTCCTGCTTAAACTAGGACAGACCAAGGTGCACCTCTGTTGAAAGACGTGCAATGTTACCTAGATTAAAAACCCAAGTACTCTCAGTATATACAACACCCCCTATGATCTGTCTGCCCCTGGAAAGGATTAGAAAAGTTACTTCCTCGTGAAATTGGTGCCATTAAGCTCAGAGCAGAAGTATGAATATGGTAGAGTCCCATAGACATACCAGTTCTTCTCTGTAACAGTTACAAAATATTTTGCTAAAGGGCAGCAAAAAATAAAAAATACAAAAATTAATAAAAATATTAATGGCTCTAGAAGGAGGGCTGAAAGCAACCAAAAATTCAAGTCACCTAAACGTATGGGTGCTCGCCAGTATTTGATGTGTCCTTCTCTGAGCTTTGCCCAATCTGTATTCATGGGACTTTGGTGCCAATTGAGTCTTCAGGAATTCTTAAACAATGTGATGTCCTTTCGTGTATACTGGCTTTGGAATCAAAGATCTTACCTAAGTAAGTTAAACAAACACGTTAGGCCTCATCATCTGTAAGGTGGGATAGTAGTATCTACTTTGGAGGACTGTATTTATTCAACCCTCTTCATTCTGAATTATGTTGGTATATCACTTTCTGTAGGAAGCCTTCTTAGGTCCTACTAGAATTAATCTCCTCATCGCTGCAGTTTCCTTCTCTATACCCAATAAATCATCGTGTTTTCTAGCCCATCTTATTTGTTTTGCATATCTGCCTTCTCAAGACCTTGGGTTCCTGGGTAGCAAAGAGTAAGTCTTATTCATCTCTGTATTCCCAGTACCTAAAATGGTGACATTTGTTAGATAAATGAATGAATGAGCTCTCAGAAGCAAATGGAGAGTCTGTTTCCTGTGTGAAAGTCATAATTTTGTATTTCCAAGACATTTTCCTTTATTACATTGGTAAGTTACATTAGTAAACTAGAAGAAAAAGAGTAGAGAAGGAAACCAATCATGAGAAACCATTTGATATTAATAAGATTGGTAAAAATTCCAATATCAAGTGTTGACAAGAATGGGCATGATGAGGACCTTCACGTGCTTCTGGTGGGAGTGCAAATTGGCACAAGCCTTTTGGAAAACAAAGCTTCAGATGCACATGGCATTTTGGCAAATAATTCTACTCCTGGATGTGTGCCTCTGAGAAATTTGGCACACATAAACAAGGAGACTTATACAAGGGTGTTTATAGTAGCACAGTTTATAATAGCAGTAAAATTGGAAACTACCTGTATGTCCACCAATGGGAAAACAAATATATAAATGTTTGCATATTCCTATAATACAACTCCTTACTGTACTTAAATGAGTAAAAGCAGCATGGATTTATGTAAGTAAATCTTAAAATCATACTGCTGAAGAAAAGATGAAAGTTGCAAAAGGATCTGAACTTTTTTGTACACCATTTATATTAAGTTAAAAATCAGAAAATAGAAATTCATATATTATTTCTGAATGTATACATGCATAAGTATGCATCAAATAATGCAAGTAATGGTAATTATAAGATTCTGAATGGTGGTTACTCTGGGGAATGAGAAGAGTGAAACAGAATTTAGGAGGATCGATTGAGGTTGTAATGTGGTTATTTCACAAATAAAAAGACTCAAATGAAGTATTCTAAAATGCTAAGATTTTTTAAAGTTGTATTATGGATACATTATTGTTCATTCTATTCATCTTAAAACATTTCATGCAATTTTTTTAAAGTTAAGGAAAACTGTATCTTAACTGTGGAAACTGCATGTTAGCAAACTCTATTTTCAAGGCACCTGTGTGTTTGAGACAGATTCATAAATTTCTTTAGTATGTAACCAAAGGGACCAACTCCATGAAAAAGCCTTCTGTAAATATTTCTTTCCTTACTTCAACTATTTATTTTTATTTTTTATTTATTTATTTTTGAGATGGAGTCTCACTCTGTTGCCCAGGCTTTAGTGCAATGGCACAATCTCAGCTCACTGCAACCTCCACCCTCTGGGTTCAAGCAATTCTCCTGCCTCAGCCTCCTGAGTAGCTAGGATTATAGGCACCCTCCACCATGCCCAGATAATTTTTGTAGTTTTAGTAGAGAGGGGTTTCACCATGTTGGCCAGACTGGTTTCGAACTCCTGACCTCAGGTGATACGCCTGCCTTGGCTTCCCAAAGTGCTAGGATTGCAGGTGTGAGCCACTGTGCCTGGCCAACTACTTATTTTTTCATCTTTCTGCAATGGAAATATTTTGAGGAAACACAGTATATTTGAGTTTCTTAAAGATATTACAAAGTATGTGGTATGCAAACATCCCCTCTTCATTCTTTTTACACATTTTCTTTTCCTTCCTACTTTCTAAGTCTTAGGTGTATAATTCATTCATTCATCCACCTATCCAACAAATATTTGCTGAGCCTCTACTATTTATAGGCTGTCTTCCAGGTCCTGAGGGTAGATTGTGGAAAAATAAATCTTCCGTTTGATTTGGCCTTTATCCTTGTTGGTTTGTATTATATTTTGTGTACCTGCTTTAGTTCCCTGAGGGCAGGGAAGAAGAACTTTTTACTGTTGTTTGTGTCTGATACATCGTAAATGCTTACACAGAAACATTAGTTGAACAAATCAATGAATTAATGAATATATTTCAGATGGCGGTGACCCAGGAGTGTGTACAAAGCATTAAAAAATCTATTCTTTATTATTCCAATTTTTTTGAATTTTATCTTATTGAGAATTTTCCCATTTTTAAACTAATGCTCTGAATTATAGTTTTGTTAATAAAAGTTTGCTCTTAAAATAACTAACAAACTAAAAATATCCACGTTTTTTCTTTTTCTAAGCATTCAGCCATTGCAACTACCTAGGATTCCACCTTTTTTCTTGTTTGTTACTTGGCATACCTGTAAAACAAAGGCTTCCATAGGACTGAACACAGTCTCCCTCAGAGATAGTTCTAAAATGACGCTTATTACTCTTCTCTTTTTTATCCCATCCCCTCTCGCCCAAATATCATAATTTTCTGTTTTTAAGATGATGACTTCTGAAGCACAAAGCTCCCGAAAGCTGACTGTTTTAATATCAAATCCAAGCAATAGCTCCTCTCTCAAGGAAAGCAAAGTTGTAGGCTACTCTCAACAAATACCTTTGTACCACAGATCCACTAAGATTTCTTCAAAGGTTTCTTTTTGACACTTTCTGACTTGGATGACTGAAGACAAACAAACTGAAGTGAAAAAAAAAAATGAACAATCACAAAGATAGTGTCTCTACTGGCAGGTGATGTTCATCACTCAGAGAAGGGACCTATCTAAGAAAACACAGCCTGAGACTCAGGATGGGCTTGGGCAGGTTGCGGCCAGGAGGTGGAAGGCACTGACTCCACCACAGGGCAGGCCTGAAGTGTAGTCAACCTCCAGATTACCAATCACTCTTACACGTCTAGTGTAGACAGCACAGTTCCAAATCTCCATGCGTTCTGAGGAGCCAGGTCAGAGAAAGAAACAGCCCTTCTCCATGCTAGGTAGGCAAAGAAGCATTTTCTTTGGCAGATTTAATATCCTCAGTAACCTGAAAACCGGATTTTATTATTATTATCATTCGAGACAGAGTACCTTGCTCTGTCGCCTAGTCTGGAGTGAGTAGCAACCATAGCTCATTGCAGCCTTGAACTCCTGGGCCCAAGTGATCTTCCCACTTCAGCCTCCTTAGTAGCTGGGACTACAGGTGCATGACACCATGCCCAATTAATTTTTATTTTTTTAATTTTTTTGTAGAGATAGGATCTTGCTATGTTGCTCAGGCTTGTCTTGAACTCCTGGCCTCAAGTAATCCTCCCACCTCGGCCTTCCAAAGTGTTGGGATTACAGGCAAGAGTCACTGCACCTGGCCTGAAAATAGGATATTTTTATTGTCTCCATTTTACAGGTGAGAAAACTGAGGCATGGAGAGGTTTTTTTTTTTTTCTTTTTTTCTTTTTCTGTTTTTGCACCTCAACCAAGAATCCTTAGCCCGTAGGTACTAATGGAATTGGTACTCTTGAACCTGACCATTTAAGAAAGCTGCTTTTCCTATCAGTTACTTTAGGTTTAAGTTCTTTCTTAGGAAATGTCCTGCCCTGTCCCTGTCTCAGCAGTTCTTAACAGTGAAGAACGAACCTTTTATGAAGAGTTTTCTTCTAAGCCCTTTGTGTGAATTAGCTTAAATATTCCACATTACAAGATAGGTACCACCACTATCCCCATTTTATACCTAAGCACACTGAGGTCTGCGGGATTAAGTGATTTGCCTAAGGTCACCCACGTAGCTAGTGATTGGCCAAGTACGAATTCATGCCCACACCCTGAAACTCTTAGCCACCACTCTGTCTAGATATGACACCACCACTAGGAACTGAGAATCCGTCCTCTATGTCTTCCTCCCCTCCCCGTGACATTCCATTAGACGTCTATCATTATTGTAATTCAATGGCCTGAATGTTTTTGTGTTTGTTTTTGTTTTGAGATGGAGTTTCACTCTTGTTGCCCAGGCTGGAGTGCAATGGCGCAGTCTAGGCTCACCACAACCTCCACCTCCCAGGTTCAAGCAATTCTCCTGCCTCAGCCTCACGAGTAGCTGGGATTACAGGCATGCGCCACCATGCCAGACTAATTTTGAATTTTTAGTGGAGATGGGGTTTCTATATGTTGGTCAGGCTGGTCTGGAACTTCTGACCTCAGGTGATCCGCCTGCCTTGGCCTCCCAAAGAGCTGGGATTACAGGTGTGAGCCACTGCGCCCGGCCAGCCGAAATGGTTTTTGAAACTCATCTTTTGTTTCCCATTGCCACTGGGTGCCACCATTTTAAGACTTTTAATCTACTGTGGAAGACTCCTGATCGCCTTCCTGGTCCCTAAACTTTTCCATGAAGCCAGAGTGTTTTTTAAACCATTAGCTCTGAAGCTTGGCTACACACTGGAATCACCTGGGAAGCTTTAAAATGCACTGATGCATTCAAAAAATAGAATACCATTCAGCACTGAAAAGAAATGAGTGATCAAGCCATGGAAAGACATGGAGGAACTGTAAATGCATATTGCTAAGTGAGAAAAAGTCTGAAACGGCAACAGCATGATTCCAACCATATAACATTCTAGAAAAGGCAAAACTATGGAGACAGTAAGAAGATCAGTGGTGGCCAGAAGTTAAATGGGGAGAGAGGCATGAACAGGCAGAGCACAGAAGATTTTTAGGGCAGTGAAATTGCTCTCTATGATACACAATGATGGATTCATGTCATTATAAATTTGTCCAAACTTCTAGAATGTACAACACCAAGAGTGAACCCTAATGGAAACTATGGACTTTGGGTGATTATGACATGTCAATGTTGGTTCATTGATTGTAACAAATGTGCCACACTGGTGGGGGATGCTGATAGGGAGAGAGGCCATGCATGTGATAATGTGATGCAGCCAGTGCTATATGAGAAATCTCTGTACCTCCTGCACAATTTTGCTGTGAACCTAAAACTGCTCTGAAAATATGGAGGTTTTTGTTTGTTTGTTTGTTTGTTTTGTTTTGTTTTTTAGTTAATATGGGTAAGGCACCTAGAAAAAAAAAATACTGATGTCTGGATTCCCTCACAGAGATTCTGATTCAATTGATCTGGAATATGGTCTGAGTACTAGGAGTTTTAAAAGCTCCCCAAGTGATTCTGATATTCAGTAGAGTTAAGAGAAACGTTGTTCAAAACCAAAAATACAAGTTTATAAGAGGTGTCACATCTATTTAAAAAACTTCGTTACTGTGGGAAATTCCTTAGCATGGCAGATGGTACTGCTGTGCGAATGCCTCAACCTGAATTTTTTAATGGGTCTTTTAAGAATTTTCACCTCAACCTTCCTGCACATGTGTGTACACACACATAGATGCACACACACCAACAAACATGTATGTGCTTGCATGCACATACTACATACATGCTAATCACATGAAGTATGTCATGCCTTCGAAATACACCGTCTTCTTTGATCTTTCTAAGCCTTTGCACATTCTGTTGCCGTGGCCTGGAATACCCTTTCTCTCCTTTCTTGAATGTGAAGCTTCTATTCACTGTCAAAAACCTGCTTAAATGTTCCTTTCCTCTGCCTGCAAGCTTTCTCTGATTCTCTAAAGTGGAGGCTCCCCTCTCTGAGCACACATGACAGACATGCCTGCTCTCACTGCCTCAACTGATGCATAAACAGGTGTTTAGATTATGTCTCCTCCTTTATTGTCAAATTGTTCGGAAACATGGAATACAGGCTCTGTGTCATCTGCCACCACTTCTGCTGTCACTCACCCCTGTCCAATTCAATCTTGTGTCACTCTCCCTATCACCCCATGATCCAGCCATAGCCCTTCTTCTTCTTCTTTCTGCAATGGAACCTCTGTCGGGATTGATTCCTGAGTCGGGATTGATTCCTGAGTCAGGATTGATTCTCTAGCATGGCAGAGGAGTATAATGTTCTTCCCCTGTTTCTCCTCTAGCTAAAACGAACTCATCCTTAAAACAGTCCAACCATCACCTTCTCAGAGAAGTCTTCTGAGAATTCTCACAGACTGGAGGCAAATTTCCTTGGTTATATTCACTCATAGACGTATTATGTTCCTTTTCTCTAAATTTGAAATTATACACATATTTTTGTGACATCACTTCGTAAATGCCCCTTCACCCAACCATAAGCATATAAGAGTAGGAATGTATTTGTTTTTGCTTATGTTCATATTTCTAGCACCTAGCACCCAAGTCTGGCATCCAGTAGGCATCCTTTAAACAGTTGATATGAGAATGAATGAATGCCTGGCACATAGTAAGTACTCAATTATTCAGTTATTATTGATAAGCTTGGTGAGAGAGCAAGCAACACATCTTCCTTTTTAGAACCCCCAGGCTTTGGAATATAGTGTGCACTCAGTAGGAGACTGCTTTGTGCATTATCAAAGCTAATGCCTATTCCTTGGACTTCATCTAATATTCAGCATGTTAAGTGTATCAAAGGTCTTTTACTCCATCTTAAAACCACGAACAATAAAGACTGTTTATTCACATAGTCATTGTTGCAGCTAGAAATTGCCTGAAGCCACTGGGAAATTAATAAAGTAATGGCTTAAAGAGGGGTGAGAGACCTCTAATAAGGGAAAACCTAAGTGAACCCATGCAGTTAAAATTTGAATTGACTCCATGTAAATAAATATAGCAACAGAAAACATGGTTTTAACTACTTCTATTTAAATGAGTCAATCTTGTTAACAGTTCATAGTTGTGCATAATGAAATCAGTCCATCATACATTTTTAAGAAGGGAAGAAATAACATAAGAACATTACTTAGTTCAAATTTGGGGGAGGCAGATTCTAAAATTTTCTAGAAAACTCTATGGTCAGAAAACCTAAGTTAATCTTTTTTCAAGTAGATTTTTAAATGGTAACTCTATGTGTTAATATTATCATATCCAGAGATCATTCCAGAGAGTCATATTAAAACTGTGGACATACTTTCCTTTCATGAAGAATTTGCAGCATTTTCATAAGAAGACAGATCTCCCTCAGGATTCCAGGATCTCGTTTCTATCTGTGATTTTTTTTGTTTTGTTTTGTTTTTTTTTTTTGTATTAAAAACCTCCATGTCATGTTTCAAGAGTCTCTTTGGGTTCATGGACCAAATTACAAACCACAGTATTATCAAAAATATTCAAAACCATCTCATCAGATATTCTAAACCAGCACAGCAGAAAGACTGGAAGGCAATCACACTATGGTGGACCTGATCATGGACACACATGGAGGCCCTGTAGTCCCCAATTCATGGCTATTCTTTTAGAGGATCCAAAGATTATTCCACAGATCTCCAGATCAGACTCCACAGAAGCCCTGACATCAAAGATTCTCAATGGGTAGTAAAATAGAACAAATACTCAATGACAGTCATTGTCCAAGGCTGCATGTTATTTAACACCCTTGCAGGGTTATGGCTGGGTCCCAGGCTGTCTTCCCTCCCTCATTCTCCTCTCTTTTGGGGCTTCCCCCTTCTTAATGGTCTTCAAGATTTTAATTACCAGATACTCAAAAGACTTATAGCTTATATCTAACTGCCTTTTTGACAGCCCTCAGTGTCTCAAATGCCCTGGAATCCAACACATAAAAAAATAAACAGGCCAGGTGCTGTGGCTTATCCCTATAGTCCCAGCCTCAGTCTCCAGGAGGCTGAGGCAGGAGAATCACTTGAACCTGGGAGGTGGAGGTTGCAGTGAGCCAATATCTCATCACTGCACTCCAGCCTGGGTGACAGAGTGAGATTCCACCTTGGAAAAAAATGAAAAATAACAAACAAAAAAAATCCAGCTCAATGCCTCCTTCCACTTAACCACCCATGCAAAAGCCAACTGAAATATTCTTCCTGTCCCTACTCAGTGAAGGGGGCCAGCATCCAGCCAGCTCTACAAGCTAAAACGCAGGAGGCATCATTGTCACCCCCATCTCTTGTGAGGTGTCCTTATTCAATTTAGTCATCAAAGTGCACTAATTTTTCTTTCCTAAAATCTTTCAAATGCATTCACTTTTCTAAGGGATCTTTCTTTCAACAGCTTCCATTGCTTTAGGTAAGCTTTATAATATTATACATTTTATTTATTATTTATTCACTGTGTATGTTAAAATATATTAAAGGCAGGGTCTTCAAATAAAAAAAAAATTACCAGAAAGAAACTCTCCACAAAAAAGCCCTAGGCCCAGATGGTTTCACAGGGGAATTAGGGCCATGTAAGTCTCATAGGAGAATTCTACACAGCCTTTAAAAGTGAAATAACTTCAATGTCATCCAAATTGCTTTGGAGAAAGAATAAAAAGAATATTACCCAAATGGTCATGAGGCTAGGATATTAATAACACTCAACACTGACAATGACATCATGCAAGAGGGAATATCAACTGAATTTCTCTTTTGAATCCTATTCTCTTTTACAATTACAAGAAATTTTAAATAAATATCATCAGCAGTAATTAATGTGGCCCATCAAAAGGAGGATATATACTGAATAAGTGGATTTTTTTCTAGAAATGAAATAATGATTTATTAACAAGAAATCTATCATGATGAAATTAGTTTTACAGACAAGAAAATCAGCATGAATTCAAAGCTCGGACCTGCCACTTACTGGTTATCTGGTCTTGCCCAAGTTACATAACCTATGCATTTGGGTTTTCTTAACTTTGGAGTGAGAACAGTAATGATACCTAGTTCTAAGTGGGGCAAAGATTAAATGAGTTGATGCATGTAAAGAAATTAAAATACTGCCTTGAGCATCAATTGCACCAAATAAGCATCAATTGTTCTTATTAATATACTTACACATAATAATAAAAAAGTAACACCATCTCCTTGGACATCAGAAATACATTTGATAAAATCCAACATCCATTTTTTGCATTAAATAGCTCTTAATAGAATAAGAATAGATATTACCTTAACATGAGAAATATGTCTATCTCAGATCATAGATAATCACCTTGCTTAATGAAAAAATCTAGAAGCATTCCCATTAAAGTCAGACACAAGATACGGATGTTAATTATCCTCACTATTATTTAACATTTTTTCTGATGGTACTAGCCAATATAATTAGACAAAAGAAAGAAATAAGATATAAAAATGTTAAAAGACTTGCTAAAATCATTATTATTTGCAAATGATACAAAAATTTAGCTCAAAAATCCAAGAGGGTAAACTAAAGAAAATATAAATATTAAGAATATTTTATAAGGTGCCTGGGAATAAAATTAATGTATAGAACTCAATAACTTTCATAAGTACAAACCAAATCAATTAAACTACAAAATGGAAGAAAAGACCCAATTTGTGATCATAAAAGTTATTAAGAAATGGAAAATATATACACATATATGTCTAAATATATGCATATGACCACACACATATGTATCTATACATACACACACACCAGAAACTCTCAAAATGTTACCAAGAGACACAAAAAATATCTCAAAAAGGAGTTCATTGGAGAAATGATCCAAGATTTTGAACAGAAAGACCAAACATCATCATAATGGCAATTTTCCCAACATAATTTTGTAAATTCAACCAGATTTCAATAAATACCAACTAATTTATTTTCAAATTAGATAATCTAATTCCAAAGTTCAAATGAAAAAAAAAAAAAGCCACAAAGATTTACAAATCCTGAAAAGAAGAATGAGGAAGTTATACAAATTCTAATAGATGCTAACATATATTATAAAGCAACAATAATTTTAAAAGTGTTATATTGGATCAAGAACACAAAGCCAAAACATACGAAGAATAGAGGACAGGAATTGGAATAACAGAAATGGGCTCGAATACTTAAGGTAATTTAGAAATATGCTAAAAATAAGATTTCAAATCAGTGAGAAAAAGACATATCAGTCAATGAATAGTGTTTGGGCAACTGAGGAACTAAACAGTTTCCTCTCACTTTGTAACCCCTAAAATTTCAGGTGGATCAATTATTTAAACATAAAGAAGAAGTCACCCCATTTTAAAGGTGGCATTAGAAAACATTGAAGAATATGTCATTATTATTATTAGCTCAGAGGGCTGTTACTAATTACAAAACATAAACCGGATGACACAGGGAAAATACCACATCATCTCACACAAACAAACAATAAAATATTCAATGGAAAGCAAACCTAAAGTTAAAAAAAAGACCTTATGAACTTGTAATGTAATTTTAGTACATCACAGCAAAGTTGCTTCTTTAAAATATAACATCCTACATATCTGTAAGGAAAAACAACCCAATTAAAAAATGGATTAAGTATACGAACAAACAATTCACAAGAAAGAAAATAAAGCAGCTCTTAAGTATATGAGAAGATAATAAATATCTTTGTAATAATAGACATACATATTAAAATGAAAATGAGATGCTATTTTTCACTGATAATACTGAAAAAATTTAAATTTAATAACTTCTAGTTCTTGAAAAGTGGGAAAATCATCATTTTCGTATGTTGTTGGTGTAACTGAAACTTGGTACAACCGCTAAGTTGACTAACTTGAAAATATCTATCAAAATTACAATGTATATATCTTTTCATCTGGCAATTCTACTTCTAGAAATTTCTCCTACATATTTAGTTTTTTAGTTGCTCCTGTGCAAAATCAAATATGAAAACATATTTGTACATCATTGTGAATAGTAGAAAAATATTAGAAGCAATCTAAATGTCCATCAATAAAATACAGGCAAAATGAATTATGGTATATCTTTAGAGTGATAACCTTCTCTGGGATATATTTCTATTGCTTTTATAAAGAATGCCACTGCTTAACACTTAGCACTGCAGACATACAGTGTGTGTGTGTGCGCGTGTGTGTGTGTGTGTGTGTGTGTGTTTAAAACAATATATGCTTGTATATTCATGGAGTATCTCGGGAAGAAAATGCAAGAAACTGGCAATGTTAACTGCCTCTCTCTAGAGAGGGGAGCTGAGTGATTGGGTGATAGTTGTAAAAAGTTTACATTCTAAGCGTTTTTACACACTTTGAATTTTGTGCTATATGGATAGATTATACTACAAATACTTTTTTTTTTTTTTTTAACAAAATGAGATAGTGAGGGTTGGCTAAATGGCTTGCAGTGTTTGGTACAGAGTCATCCGGCCATAAATGGCTGTTATATTCACTATTATAATACTGATTAGGAATTGGAAAATGACGGTGAGAAATGGAAAATCATAGAACCAAGCGATGGCCTATTTTGGACAGAGGACCTCTGTCCCTTAAATATTAGAGTGAACCATGTCAAATAGTCAATATTTAACAACTTTTGACCTAAAAAAATAACAATTTCATATAATTCAATCCAATATTATTTTTGTCTGTGTAAATTAGACTGTAAGGTGATGGTGACAATAATGGTGGCTGTTAGTTCAATTATTTCTCAACATCCGAACCTACTTCTAGATTTAGAGAGTAAGGAATCAGAGAATTAGTTAAAATAATGGGTGTACTGGGCTGTATACATCAATTTTGTTCCTTAGTTTTGGATACTGAGTGGCTTAAATGGGAGTACAAAGGATTTATCTGAAATATTATTGAAAACTCATTGATTCCTGAAATAGGATAGAGAATGGACACTGAAGGTAGGTGAGGGATGTCTGTTTTTGCAAGAGAAACTTACAACTTACAAAGCATTTCAATGTAAGTGGCGTCATTTATTCTTTAACCTGTGCAGGTGGGTGTTAGCCCACTAACCCATCCCGAAACCCATTTTACAGAAGAGTAACTGTTCCTGTTCTTAATTGCAAGCCAGAGCTAGCAGATGCAATGCACTCATCCCTCAGTATACTCAGGAGATTGGTTCCAGGACCCCCATGAATACCCAAATCTGTGCATACTCACAGCCTACCCTGCAGAACCTGCAGATAAGAAAAATTGGCCCTTCATATACATGACTTTCACATCCTGTGATTACTGTATTTTTAAACAGCCTGTAGTTCTTAAAAATCCACATATAGGTGGACCCTTGCAGTTCAAACTGATGTTGTTTAAGGGTGAACTGTAGAATTAATGTTGAAGTAATTGACAAAGGACAAGACCCACTGTCAAGGCCTGGCCCCTCTTCAACAGTCGGAGAAATTTCACAGTCCCTCCAAAGCAAGGTCTTATCTTTCCTGCCTTCTGTTAGTGAGATACCAAGAATTCCAAAACTTATGAAGTTACATGTAACTGGGTTCCTGTCATTTTGTATATATGTGTAAATTCTGCTAATCAATGTTAATTAACATCATGCAGACCTCTGTTTTTCTACTTAAGGTTTCCACTCATGGTAAAATGGTTCAAGAATTTGGTAGGTGGCCATATATTTTTTTCTTTAGGTAAAGCACAGACAGAATCCAAGGCGAAAGTTGAAAGAGGAAGGATGAAAAACAACTTCTTCAATTCCTAAGGCTACAAATAGTTTCAAAAAATAAAATCCACATTGTCATTTCTCCAGAGTTGACTTCTGCTCTTAAGTCAAAAGTTTCCATAGTGATCCATGGCATGATTGAATGGAAAAGAGGTTGCTCCATCCCTACCTTCTTTCACAAAGTTTAGAAATTAGCCTTGAAGAGAAGAGAGAATTAGGGGCCTTCTTGAGTAGACTTTGAATCTTATGCTATGATTGGCCAAGAAAAAATTTTAAGGAGATCAGAGCAAAATGTGTGAGACTCTTAGGAGCACAGACATGAGTAGTATCAAATAGGGGGACCAGAGTAGACCCAGACATACAGCAGATGCTTAGTAAGTGTTTGTGGGCTGAATGGAAGTGAATGAGTCCTTCAAATGGAATACCAAGAAAAGACCACCCCAAACCATCCTATACCAATAGGCAGATAAACCTGGGTCAGCCTCCATCCATCCATCCATCCATCCATCCATCCATCCATCCATCCATCCATCCCTCCATCCAGTTGCTTGGTGTCAGTTTCCTCATTTGTAGCATGGTATTTATTATTTAATATGTGGTAGTTGTTAATATTTCTATTCTGTATTCTTTCTTTTTAGAATGCTTAAGTTAGAAAAGGGCTTAGAAGCCATGCTTAGCTCTCTTATTTTACAGATAAGGAAGGCTTACCAAATAAAGTTAATGACACCTCACACCTACCCTCACATACAGGGCTATTTATGAATTGCAAATAAGAACATCAGGTCTTTGGAGGAAGAGTGCTGCAGGCATTCAGTCGATGATGTCAAGGACAGTTAATAGCCTTCGCAGAAGTGCTCTCGAGTATTCCAAGGCAACACAAAGTGTTTGCTTTTTAACACTCCGACTTTTCAAGGAGCACATCTCAAGTTGAGCAGAATTAAAATGATTGACCCTCTGTTCACTGCATATCAGGGCCTTGTTTTAGGCATTGGGGAAAAAGAGACACAATGCTTGCTTTCAGAAAGTTTACATCTCAGTGGTAGCCACAGGAGGCAGAGAAACAATAGAAGGGTAAACTGATGATTATGTAAGATAATTCAACTGATGAAAAATACTACAAAAGACAAAACAAATGATGAGGTGTGACAGAAAATAACTAAGGTAGAAAGGTTGCCTCAGATAAGGTAACCAGGAAAGACTTCTTGCAATCTGAATAATAGGGAGCCAGTCATAAAAAAATTTGGTTAGAGTATTCCAGGTGGCGGGATGATGATGATGATGATGATTATAAAATAGCAAATATTTATTGTACACTTACTATGTGCCAGCTTTATCCTGAATGCTTTTCTGGTACTATTTTATTGAACCCTCTCAACTACTCATTGAGATAAAAGACTACTATTATCCCTGTTTTATTGGTGAGGAAATTGAGGCACAGGAATGGTAGGCAACTACCCAAGGCTCTACAGCTAGTTAAGGGTCCTGACGCGGCAAGTACAAAGTCCTTGGCATGATAAGAAACTTGGTATGTTGGAAAAGCAAAAATCAGGCCAGAAGTTGGGGGCAGGGAGCACTGGAGCTTCAAGGAGATGAAGTTGGAGAGGCTAGATCCTGTAAGGTCTTGCAGGCCAAGCGAAGTATTTTGGATTTTATTTGGAGTGCAGTGGGCTGTCACCAGACGATTTTAAGCAAATGAATGGTTTTAAGGTTCTCCTTCGAGGAGTGACACAGCTTGATCTACGTTTTTAAAATATATGTCCTGACACTAGCATAGGGATAAGAGCTTGGGTGATAAAGGGTGGCCTTGAAACCTGGGATTTTGAAGTCTCAGATCAACAGGGATGGGAGGTATCATGGAATGAGTCCAGGGGGGTTTTTGATCCCATTATGCTTAAGCTCTGAGCAGTTTTTGGTGTTCTCGATCCATTGCATCCGTGGGCAATTTGGCAAAAAAGTCTGGTCGTCTCAGTAGAAATGACTTCAATTCAGGTCTTTGATCCAGATCTCTTAGGAGGTAACATTTCTGCAGCGTGATAGTGAGGAGGGCACTAGGTCAACATGGGAGGTAATCCCAGCCTGGCGGTTTACCTTCTGCATGAAGTTAGATGAGTCCCAGGACCTTTCTGAGCCTCAGTTTCTTGTTCGGTAAAACTAGACCATTAACACCTCCCTCTCAAATGTCTATTTAGGATTAAATAAAGCCAACTTTGTGCCTTGCCCGTGGTAGGACTCCATGATACTAGTTCACTGCCCTGTCTTCTCCTTTCAGAGGTGTGTGGTAGATGCTTTAAATTATATTTATTTTCTCTTAATTATGGTAAACACTTATAGCTGTTCCCAAATTCATTATCTAGATCAAGACCAGGGACATTAGGTTCATATGCCTTCTTCTCTTTCACATATTTGTTTATTACTACCTATAGTGTGCCTCAAACTCTGCTAGGGACAGATGATGAGGCCATAGAATCTACAGTAACAGTTGCTGTCTTTGAAGAACTTGAGTTTTCTGTATTTAGCAAGATGGTGCCTGGGCAAAGTGGAAGAGTGATCAGAGACCAGACACAGAGAAGGGTGTTGACTGAGTTCACTAAGCAGTGAAGCCTGCCAGCTCCTTTTCAGATTTCAAGCTACTTCCTTGCCTATGCCTTAAATCAAAAATAAATTCAAACAACTCCCTCCATGCTTCGCTCTCCCGATTTTCCTGATATACTGTTTTTTGTTTTTGTTTTTTAACCATTCTAGACAATTGGGAAGGCTGTTTCCCAGGAGCAACAGATCTGAGCTCCATCTTGCACTTAACTTGCAAATCCCTCAGCTTTCCCTTAGACTGATTGCCAATTTCCCACCTTACCGTCCATCTTGACTTTCAGTGTCTTGTTAAACAACAATTTCTTTCTCTTTCTCTAGTGCCTGACACTGGAAAATTACTATCTTTAATCCAGGCCCTATTTGTACACTTAAGGCCAAAAATTTTGGTGGCATCTGTGGCTCTGAAATTGTTTTCAGTTAGAATTGCTCTGCTGAAATACTGTTTTGTTTGTTATTTTGTGTGTGTGTGTGTGTATATATGTATTTGTTATTTTGTGTGTGTGTATATGTGTGTGTGTGTATTTTTTTTAATGTGCTGATAGTCATTTTCTTGGCCTGACTTCAGAAATCACTGTTTTCTAGACACTGACATGTCTGTAACTTATGGTTATTCACTTCTTTAAGAGTTAACTGCTTTAATTCCCTTATCATGGAGTCATATGTACTATTTTTCTATCTCCAAATGCAATTAAAAGTGCCCTTCGGGTGTTCCAAGTTTTAATCATTCTCTGTGTGCAGCATTCTCATGGCTCCAAAGGGCTTTCTCTGCCTTCTCTCAGATGGGGCCTTTCTCCAAGAAAGCGGAGGCGGAGAAGAAAAGAAGGAGGAGAGGAGGAGGAGAAGGTGAAGGAGGAGGAAGGGAGAATCAGAATGAGATCTGACAGCTTTGTTTCAGAGGCCGAATTCCTCACCTTCTCTAAAGCACTGTCTCTCCTTTATGGACCCATGCCAAAGTCCCGGTTCTCAACCCCACAGTGGAGTGGTGTAGCAGGTTCTGAGAAGAAGCCAGGCCTGAGCCCAGGAAAACATTGCTGTGGGATCAGCTTTGTGGCCTTAGGCATTGATAGATGTGTATGTGTAAAATGAGGATAATGATACTTATCATTTCATTAGGAGCATATAGTTCCTAATATATATAGAGAAGGAACTAATGGTATTATGAATATTGTTATTCTGGTGGATCCTTGGGCACGGTGGAGCTGGTTTCTGAATCAGACTCATGTTACAGAGCTCAATGCCGGTCCTTTCCAAACTGCCTGTAACACGTGCTCCTCCAGCCTTTGACTAGTGGCCTCTTGACATATGAGCTCGATAACCCTTGAATTGGTCTATATCTCAGTCAATGAGATGAGTCATGCACTCCCAGTCAATGAGATGAGTCCACTGGTCATGCACTATCAGTCTACCTGACAATGCCAAATAGTTATAGTAGTCTTACAGTTCTTATTCTCATTTTCTGAACTCATGACAGATTGGTACCAGACAGTTTGCAAGCCTGCAGTGATCCATGGGCCACACTTTGAATAGCACCTTTTATGCTTAAGTCTTTTGAGGATTTATAATATGCTGGGCATTGAGTGAGGCATAGGAGATTTTCTGGTGTGGCTTCTGCCTCCTCACAACGTCAGGGCTTAATGAGGGTTTCTTGCGGCTCTGTCAGAATGCATGAATGGTGAATGGTATACCTGGATTCCAGCCTACTGTGACCACCAGTAACTAAGGGTCATCTCAATCTCTGAGCAGGGATTCCTGTTTCATCCTCAGGCTTGGCCTGGCATTTAGGTGGAAAAGGGGGTTGAATTGTAACCCCTTCTCCTGTCATGTAACCAAGGGAAAAATCCTGGCTGGGAGTCAAAACCTCACAAAAATAAGAAACGAAAAACCTCGGCCAGATTCCAAATGCTGACTTCAGCCACACTCATTCTGCTGCAGGCCACTTTATGTCATTCTGATGGAGGTCATTTTCCAAAGCTAATTGCCCAATTCTTTTAGGCACTGGACTATGCTCCTGTTGCTATCAGCAGAGGCTACATGCAGGGACCAATGTTCTTTAAAGTATAACAATAACAACAACAAAAATCTTCATTCGCTTGGGAAATTAAAGGTATAGGATCAAAAGCCACTACTGTGAAACCTAAATGTTTTCACACTCAGTTGATGATACTGCTTATTTGAAGATTTAGACTTACTTAACAATAACAACATCAAATAGCCTATAGATAATATCAAAAATACCCCAATGGTAATGATTATACATTTGTGATAACACTTGTACTGGGGAGAGGTTCCAAATACAGGTACAGGTTCCAGCTCCCTCAGGCCACACGCTTCTTGGCAGACATCATCAATCAGTCACTCCTTCTCTTCTTTCTGATCTTGCCTGCAGCATCAGAATCTCAGCATAGAATTCAAAGCCACAACCAATGTATGGACTTGGCTTCCTGGAGTAGTAATTCACAGTTTAGGAAGTGCTTGTTACATGCATTATTATTTTCACCCTCACCTGTAGCTACTGTGATTCAGAATGGACATAATTATTCACACATGAGAAAACTGAGGTGCTGAGAAATTAAGTCGCTTCGTCAATATAATGTAAAAGATGAATGGCAGCAGTACAAGTTGAGTCCCGATCTGCTGCACTCAGAAAGTACAGGAGGAGACTGGCATTTATTATGCTTCTTCTGTTTGCCAGGCTCTTTCAAACTGTGGTCCATCTAATCTTCATGCCAACCTTGTGAGACACATTATTCTTTCCAAATTTCAGGTGAAAAAAAATTGGATTCAGGGAGCTTAGGAAACTTGTTCAAGATTGTGTCGGTAGTAAGGGGAAGCATTAGGATTTGAACCTACATTTTGCTGACTCCAAAACACATTTATTTGTGTTCCCGCATGGCCTCTGCCATTGAACCTTGTACTTGCAGAAAACATTGTTAAGAGCAGGACATGACAAAGGCATTTAGGGGAGTGGTATTAATGACACCAACAATTTGAACATGACTTCCTTGCTCAACATTAGAGAAATGATTAAACACATCATAGCACCACACAGGCATATTTGTAGCTATTTTATGGTTAATGATGACTATGTAGAAACATGCAAGTGTTTACTAAATAACATTAAAAATTTGTATGTAACCTGATTGCATTTGTGCAGAAATTATGCATCTGAATGGATAAAGAGTAAGAGAACACACAAAGAAAATATCCTTTGGCTGAGATACAGGATAAGATGTTTTAAAGTCACATAAAATATAATGCTTAAGAAAATAACACCCCACTTTCAGCATTGGACCAATCTTCCAGACAGAAAGTCAGTAAAGCAACATTGAACTTAATCTGCACTAGAGACCAAATGGACCTAACAGATATTTACAGACCATTCCATCCAAAGGCTGCAGAATGCACATTCTTTTCCTCGGCACATGGATGATTCTAAAGGATCAGCTATACGTTAGGTCACAAAACAAGTATTAAAACATTCAAAAAATTGAAATAATATGAAGTATCTTTTCTGACCACAGTGGAAAAAAAACTAGAAATCAATCACAAGAGGAATTTTGGAAACTATACAAATACATGACAATGAGACAATATGCCCCTGAATGACCAGTGGATCAATGAGGGAATTAACAAGGAAATTGAAACTTTTTTTTTTTTTTTGAGATGGAGTCTCGCTCTGTTGCCCAGGCTGGAGCGCAGTGGCACAATCTCGGCTCACCGCAACCTCCGCCTCCTGGGTTCAAGCAATTCTCTGCCTCAGCCTCCCGAGTAGCTGGGATTATAGGCACATGCCATCATGTCCGGCTACATTTTCTATTTTTTTAAGTACAGATGGGGTTTCACCATCTTGGCCAGACTGGTCTTGAACTCATGATCTCATGATCCACCTGCTTCAGCCTCCTAAAGTGCTGAGATTACAGGTGTGAGCCTGAAACATTTTTTAAAACAAATGATAATAGAAACGTAACACACAAAACCTATGGATACAGCAAAAGCAGTACTAAGAGGGAAGTTTATAACTGAAAGTGCCTACATCAACGAAGAAGAACAATTTCAAATAAACAACCTAACAATGCATCTTAAAGTACTAGAGAAACAAGAGCAACCCAAATCCAAAATTACTGGAAGAAATAATAAAGATCAGAGCAAGAATCAATGAAATTAAAATGAAGAAAACAAAGCAAAAGATCAGTGAAACAAAGGTTGGTTTTTTGGAAAGTTAAACAAAGTAGACAAACCTTAAGCCAGATTTTAAAAAAAAGAGAGAGAAGAACCAAATAAATAAAATCACAGTTGAAAAAGGAGACATTACAACTAATACTGCAGAAATTCAAAAGATCATTAATAGCTACTATGAGCAAGTATATGCCAATAAATTGGAAAATCTAGAAGAAATGAACAAATTCCTAGACATAGACAACCTACCAAGGTTGAAACATGAAGAAATCCAAAACCTGAACACATCAACAATGAGTAACAAGATCAAAGCTGTAACGAAATGGCTTTCAGCAAAGAAAAGCCCAGAAGATGGTGGCTTCACTGCTGAATTTTACCAAACATTTAAAGAACTAATATCAATCCTACTGAAACTATTCCAACAAATAGAGGAGGAGGGACTACTTTCAAACTCATTCTCAGAGGCCAGTATTACCCTGATCCCAAAACCAGACAAAGACACATCATAAAAAGAGAAAACTACAGGCCAATATCACTGATAAATATTGATGCAAAAATCCTCAATAAAATACTATCAAACCAAACTCAACAACACATTAAAAAGATCATTTATCATGACCAAGTGGTATTTATCTCAGGATTGCAAGAATGGTCAACATATGCAAATCAATCAATGTGATACATCATATCAACAGAATGAAAGATGAAAGCCATATGATCACTTCAACTGGTACTGAAAAAGCATTTGATAAAACTCAACATCTTTTCATAACAAAAAACCCTAAAAAACTGGGTATAGAAAGAACATGCTTCC
The DNA here is from genome assembly GCF_000951035.1 of Colobus angolensis palliatus. Classification (NCBI taxonomy): domain Eukaryota; kingdom Metazoa; phylum Chordata; class Mammalia; order Primates; family Cercopithecidae; genus Colobus; species Colobus angolensis. Next base: position 3,273,717 of record NW_012116088.1, on the reverse strand, counting down.
ACATAATAAAACCCATACATGACAGACCTACAGCTGGTATCATACTGAATGGGGAAAAGTTTTAGTTTTTCTTTAAGATATGGAACATGACAAGGATGCCCACTATTATCACTGTTATTCAACATAGTACGGGAAGTCCTAGCTAGAGTAATCAAACAAGAGAAAGAAATAAGGGGCATCCAAACTGGAAAGAAAAAAGTCAAATTTTCATTGTTAGTCAATAACATCTTAAATTTGGAAAAACTTAAAGACTCTACTAAAACACTATTAGAACTGATAAACAAATTCAGTAAAGTTGCACAATACAAACTGAATGTAAAAGTCAGTCACATTTTTCTATGCCAACAGTGAATAATCTGAAAAGGAAACCAAGAAAGTGATTCCAATTACAATAGCTACAAATTTAATAAAATACCTAGGAATAACTTAACCAAGCAAGTGAAAGATCTCTAAAATGAAAACTACAAAGTATTGATGAAAGAAATTGGAAAGAATATACAAAAATGGAAAGATATTCCATTTTCACTGACTGAAACAATCAATATTGACACAATGTCCATACTACTCAAAGCAGTCTACAGATTTAATGCAATCCCTATCAAAATACCAATGACATTCTTCACAAAAATACAGAAAACAATCCTAAAATGTATATGGAACCACAAAACACCTACAATAGCCCTAGTTATCCTGAACAAAAGGAGGAAAACAGGAGGAATCACATTGTCTGACTTATACTACAGAGCTATAGTAAATAAAACAGCATGGTACCGGCATAAAAACAGACACATAAACCAGTGGAACACAATGGAGAACATATAAATAAATCCATAGTCTACAGTAAACTCATTTTCAAAAAAAGTTCCAAGAACACACATTCTGGAAAGGACAGCCTATTCAATAAATAGTGCTGGGAAAATTGGATATCCATATGCAGAAGAATAAAATTAGACCCTTATTTCTCACCATATACAAAAATCAAATAAAAATGGATTACAAAATTAAATCTAAGCCCTCAAACTATGAAACTACTAAAAGAAAACATTGGGGAAACTCTCCATGACTTTTGACTGAACAAAGACTTCCTGAGCATTACCCCACAGGCAGCCCCAAAACTGACAAATGGGATCACATCAAGTTAAAAAGCTTTTTGCACAGCAAAGGAAACAATCAACAAAGTGAAGAGACAATCCACAGAGTGGGAGAAAATAGTTGCAAGCTACCCATTTGACAAGGAATTAATAACCATAATACACAAGAAGCTCAAAAAACTTGATAGGAAAAGATCTGATAATCTGATTAAAAATAGGCAAAAGCTCTTAATAGACGTTTCACAAAAGGAGACATACAAATGGCAAACAGATATATGAAAAGGTACTCAACATCACTGATCATCAGAGAAACGCAAATCAAAACTATAATGAAATATCATCTCATCCCAGTCAAAACGGCTTTTAGCCAAAAGACAGGCAATAAAAAATGCTGGTGAGGATGTGGAGAAAGGGAACTTTTGCACACTATTGGTAGGAGTGTAAATTAGTACAACCACTATGGAGAATACTTTGGAGGTTCTTCAAAAAACTATATATAGTATGATCCAGCAATCCAACTCCATTCCTATATACCCCAAAGAAAGGAAATCAGTATGTCAAAGAGACAGCTGCACTCCTATGTTTATTGCAGCACTATTAACAATAGCCAAGATTTTGAAGTAACTTAAGTGTCTGTCAACAGACAAATGAATAAAGAAAATATGGCAATATACAGAATGGAGTACTATTCAGCCATAAAAAAGATGAGATTCTGTCATTTACAACAAAATGGATCGAACTGAAGGTCGTTATATTAAGTGAAATAAGCCAGGCACAGAAAGACATATATTGCATGCTCTCATTTATCTGTGGGAGCTAAAAATTAAAACAAATGAACTGGAGATAGAGAGTAGGGATGGTCACCACAGATTGGAAAGGGTCAGGGAGGGGGAAAAGGAGGATGGTTAATTGGTACACAAACAGAGTTAGAAAGAATTTTAAAAATCTAGCATAACAGGGTGAGTATAGTAAAAAATAATTTAATTGTTCATTTTAAGATAATTAAAAGAATATATTTGGATTGTTTGAAACACAAAGGATAAATGCTTGAGGTGATGGATACTGTATTTACCCTGATGTGATTATGATGCATTACATGCCTGTATCAAAATACCTCATGTAACTTATAAATATGTACACCTACTATGTACCCTGAAAATTTTTAAAATTTAACAAAAAACAAAAGAAGCATTTGTAACCTAGCTTTAAGAAAATGTGGCCAAAGGAAATAGAAAAAGATAATCATTCATCAAAACATTTGTTTTGTTTTTAATACTTAAAAGAATGCATTTCCAATATAATGAAAATACCATAATGATATTTAGAGTAAGGATTAAATACTGATTTAGAACAAGTAGAAGAAATAAAATTACAATAAACATTTAACATTGGGATCTCTGAGTATTTAAGTGGGAATCTGCACCCTAGAGACATGTGAGGGCCTCATACCATGTTGCCTTTTATTTTCTCAATGCATTCAACTCTTTTGCTCCTCAGATTTCATGGTGAAGTTCTAGATAGTGATTTTAGAAATGAATCAACATTGTTTTCTAGATGCTGTAGGGCAAATGAATTCAACTGAGTTTTCTTTGTGTGGTTTTTATTGTGTCATCATTTGAAATTTTGCCTTCCATTTACCAAACCATCCATCTGCCGAGCACACATTCAAGAGATATCTACTGGATACTTATGTATCTTCCCATTGCTCAGAGTCTAGTTCAGGAGACAAACGAGTGGGGAGATAATTCTTATATGGGACCTGCCAAGAGTTAATCCTGAGGCTGTGTGCATAGAACTCCCAGAGCACTGGGGAGAGGCTCCTACTCCAGCTGAGAGTCAGAGAGATGTTCTTACAGGAGTTGATAGATGAAGAAATCCTGAAGGACGAGAAGGATTTAGCTTGGGAAATCGGATGGTGAGAGAACGGTAGCACCTCAAGGCAGTGGCAGTGAGTCATGCTGTGCAAAGGCATGGAGGCAAGAGAGCATGACCGATTTGGATCAACTGTAGGTGGTTTGTGTGGTCTAGGATGGAGTACAAGCTGGGGAAGGGGCATGGAATGAGGCTGGGAGGCAGCAGAGACAGAATCATGGAGGGCTTTGCATACAAATGGAAGAAGGTGTGGTGAAGCAGAGCAATTGATTGATACACTGAAAAATGTAAACAAGTCAAATTTAAGTCCCCTACTGAGACGAAGAGGACCATGGTATCCTCAGGAAAATTAAGAGACAATAAAAATTCTGAAATGACCTGAAGTCCCCAGATGAGATTGACAGTATGAACTGGAAGCAGACTTACTTGTAACAGTATCTTAAATTCCTTAAAAAAGAGAATGTGCCTTAAGCATTCTTGTAAACATTCCACCCCATCCCTTTTGTGCTTAATATAGTCAGTAGATGCCACCAAACTCTTGGTTAGCTAATTGATGTGAAATTTATGAACAAAAGCAGACTACCCCAAATCATCAGAGATGTAGACAACTGTATAAACCAATGCTATTCCTACTGTTTCTTGCATTCTGTTCAGTGAATGCAAGGAATGCCCACTCTATTCTTACAGGAGATAAATCAACATGAAAGTGGCACATTTCACTCAATGCCAGCCTAGAAGTTTGTGGCGGCTTCCTTTAAATGTTTAAGGATATGATTTCCGCATTGTCCACCCCTCTTTTCCTTATATTGTTGAGGATAAAATAGACATCAATTACTTCTTCAATTTTAAAATCTTATTATTTAAAGCTACTTAAAGAAAACATGGTTATTGCATACAGTAAACATTCAAATATAAGAATTTCATATTAGAAATTTGAAATGATGGCAATTTCAAACTGAGTTAGAAGAAACTTTCATTCTGATGAAAGGCAAGAATTAAGGAAGAAGGATCAACTCTTGTGTGTGTTGACCTACAGAGTCCTTCTGATGAGCTCTGCATACAGGGGAATTCAATAAAAGATTCTGATGTGCTCTACCCAGAAAAGAGGACCAGAAGCATTTACACTTTGGTGAATGAGTAATGAAAGCTCTGCGTGCATTTATCCTACTAGAACCTAGCGAGAGAGATGCTGTAGCTTATTTCACAGATGAAAAAAATGAAGGCTCAGAGAGGTCAAACAACTTGCCCAGGGTCACACAGCTAGTAAGAAGATGATGTTCTCAGATACATACTGTTTAACTTACTCCCAAGCCCATGTCACAGTGAGAGGGTGCTTATCTTGACCATGCTGTTACTGGAAAAACAAAATCTCTTGAATTACACCACTCAGCCAGGGTATATCGTTTTGGCTCAAAACACCTACCTGTGTTGGTACCTAAAACAAACTTGAAACTTATATTTTAACTATGTGAAACTTCCTAGAGCTCCCCAAGCCACTAACACTCTCCACCCTTCTCTGACTCCTTTCACAGTGGACCCTCTGTTTGGACTGTCCTCTGCCTTGTCTGCCTGATGATCACCTACTCATCTTTTAGAATCATTCGAAGGGCCATCTCCTCTATGAAGACTTTGCAGCCTTCCTCTCCTACCTTCTAACAACCTCTCTGTCCTTTGTGCTTGGAATCAGATCATGGGTCCAGATCCCTGATCTGCCACTTACCAGTTCTGTGACCTTGGGAAGTTACTTCTCTGTGCCTCAGTTTTCTCACCTGCAAAATAGGACTAAAAATAGCTCCAACCCCATATGGATGCTGTGAGTGTTTAAAGAAAAAATAAAGAAAGACAAAGAAAGAAAGAGAGAAAGAAAAGAAAGAGAGAGAGAGAAAGGAAGGAAGGAAGGAAGGGAGGGAGGGAGAGAGAGAGAGAGAGAGAAAGAGAGAAAGAGAGGAAAGAAAGAAAGAAAGAAAGAAAAAGAGAGAGAGAGAGAGAGAGAGAGAGAGAGAGGGAGGGAGGGAGGAAGGAAGGAAGGAAGGAAGGAAGGAAGGAAGGAAGGAAGGAAGGAAGGAAGGAAGGAAGGAAAGAGAGAGAGAGACAGAGAGAGAGAAAGAAAGAGAAAGAAAGAAAGAAACTAACTCCCTGCAAGGCACATAGCAGCAATGCCTGGCACACAGTCAGTGCCCCAGAAACGTTAGCTAGTACTATGTTTCTCACTGCACCTGGGAACAATTTCTCTCCAAGAGTGTATTTGTTTTTCTTTCTTACATTCTAGGCAGTGATCTCCTTGAGGGTAGAGACCTGGCACAAAGAAAGTGTGTTAGAAATGCTTGTGAAATGAACAATGAATAAATGGGCAAACAGGATCTGGTGGTAGCTGACAAGGCTCCACAGCCAGGTCTCATTGACCTGGATGAACCAATGACCACTAAACTGCACTGCCTTCTCATGGTTGCTGAACTGGATCCCTTCATAAAATGCCAGGCGGACAACAGGACTTCTGCTTCCCAGCAAACGAGGCAAAGGACACATTTCCGAGTTCCTGGCTTGCTTCTCCCATTCTAGTGCTTAAGTTCTAGCACTAGAGCGTGCTGCTTACTGAAAGGTGCCATCTCCCCATGCCCCAGTACACCGAGGACATGCTTCGTGAAACCCACCACCTGGTATCGGAATACCCAACAGCCACAAAATAATGACTTCCCCATCCTGCAGGTCCCTTCCCACCTCTGGCTTGGATAACTACTGCAGGGACACTCAGTCAGCAAGTCCCAGCCCCCTCCAGAGGTCATAGAGGCATCCTGTAGAGGAAGTGGGACTGCACTGTGACAGAGCGCCATCTCCGCAGACTCAGCCACTTCCAGTCGTAGCCCCACAGGGACCACTGAGTCAGCCATCGTTGCACCTCTTAGCTCAGGGCACCTCTAACCTTGTCATGCTGGGATGCAACAGGAGGGAACAACAAGAGGGAACAGCAGGTGATCTGACAACCCAAATCAAATGGCAACAGTTGTTCTTATTGTCGCTTCAAAAGTACCAGGTCACCAGTGTCCCTTCCAAAGTGCTGCTGGAGAGTGTCTGTGTTCAGTCCCATCATCTGCATTCACAATGTCCACAGCTTGGTCATCCTCAGGGTCTCACCTGCTCTCCCTCCAAGGGTGAGAGCCGCATTCGGTCAGCTCTGTGTATTTCCTGACTGCAGATCTCCGTGAGAATGATTAGAATTTCACTGGAATAAATGAACTTGTTTTGACGAAGCTAGATAGCTGTAATTGCCTACTTTCTGCTCTGCTTAATTTTGTTGTGTTAGACACTGCATATTGAAATTTCAATGTCTGGAGCCTTTAAAATCTCTATCCATCCTTTCCAAAGCAGGATGCATCCATTTTTAAAGTTCTTCAACTGCATAGAAGGTTTTGGATTCATATTTACCAACATATCCATTTGACCTCTTTTTCTGATACTGGGAGTGGCATTGAAGCTTCTTGTTACCTTATTTGCACAATACTTCAGATGACCTTCTGGGGCTTGAGGCAAAAGCCAGGCTCCTCAGATGGATGTGGAGGCTTCGGATCTTAAGGCAACTTTATAAATGAATGTATTTTGTGACTGCTCTGCTGTCTTAAAAAACTTAGATGATAAGGCTACTAGAAGAATCTTAAATCCCAGTTCTAAATGGAAGAAATGACCTTTGTCTGTCATTCGCAGTGACCTACCCCATATGCATAACCACCACAGAAGCCCATGTTCACTGCTTTTGGGCAATGAGTTTGAGATTCTGCTCAGCCATGACCTGTCAAGTGGCCCACGTCAGCCCGAAGGATTGGGACTAGGAAGCAGGACTTCTGTCCTGAGCTGCTCCTTAAGACCTGAGGATCATTCCTTGGGCTATTTCTGGCTTTGCATCTCCCTCTATTTCAGAACGCTTCACTGGAACCACAGCTGACCACATCCCACCGGCCTGTGACTACCAACTGAGGACAGAGGCCGTAGCTCTGCCATGAAACCCAGCAACTGGAAAACTGCCAGGAATAACGGGTGAGTGAAAAGGAATGGAATGAAGGCAGGGAAGGTAAATAGCTACTGAGCCACGATGCACAAGTCAGGAAACAAAGTAGCATTCGACTCTCCCAGAGTCAGAGTAGAGAGTGGGTGCTGTGTTTCTCTGCGTGGCTCCAGCACAACAAACAATGATGGGTACACGGAAGGTGCTCAATACATGATGAGAATGAACACAAATGGGGCACTTTCTGTCCCCAGGCCCTGTGCTAAGCCCTTTACATGGACTGTCTGACCCAATCCTGGAACTAAACCCTACAAAGAGCTGATGTTATTTTTGGCAAAGTGAACGAAGGCTCACTGATAGATGCTGACCCTCTAGCGAAGGCAGGAAAGACATGACCCAATTCCTATCAATATCATCAGGCTCCCATGCTCACTAGCAAGGAGCAGCATTCTGTGGTGAAGCTCATGGATTCTAGGGTCAGGCTGCCTGAGTTCAAGTCCCAGTTCTGCCACTTGTCTGTAAAGCTGGGAGACTTACTTCACTTACTGAAACCCTCGGTGCCTCACTTTGCCACAGGGATGGTAATGGGGTGCAGGGTCCGTTATGAGACTACTTCAGTCACAAGATACACAGCAAAAAACCTGACATGCAGCAAGCACTGTGTTCATGTGGTAGCCTCAAAACACTACTCCCTATTGCCAAAAGCCATACATGATTTCCTTGCTATCATTGTCAGGAGAGGGGTAGTGCCTTCTTTCCCTTTCACAGGTCTGACCTCAGTCTTTGTGGGCCACAGGATGTGGGGACCTGGTGGGCCTTGACCACACGGTGAAAGTCAACCATTTACAGATGACAATAAGAGGAGTGGGGAGGAGAAGGAAGGAAATTTGGTGTTTATTAATCTGTGTTAAATGCAGCTAAAAGATGTAACCAAGAATCTGTCCAAGATCTTGCTATAGGATGAGTGACCAAGTCTAGGATAGACTTCAAAGTCTCAGCTTCCTATGTGGGGTCAGCTGAGGACACATAGTGTGGAACTTCTTTATCTGCAGGAGGAAGAGCATCTTCCCTGTTTTAAACTAAAACTCTCCTGGTCCCTGACAAGATGATATGCCCAGCAGTACAGAGCAGCCTTCTGAATTGTGGAGAGAACAACTTCATAGACCATCACGCCCCAGGCCTCACCACCCATCCGCATTATGTCAGTTGCCCCGCAAGAGAGCCATTCTGACTACGGAGACCGGAGGTTTGGGAGGACACAGCCCCAGCTACCCTGGCTGGGAGCACCCGCCGTCCACCCATACTCCTGGGCTGACTTTGGTTTCCCTCTGAGCAGAGACCAGTGGGCTCTTTAGTGGTTCAGGGCCACCGCAATGGCATGGGCATGAGGATGGGTAGGTGGGGAGCACAGCTGATTCTGGCTCTTGTCAGGCCTGGATTTGGCTCTGGGGCATCTAGGCTGTAGAGAGAAAGAGTCTCCTTCTTTTACCCACCACCGAATCTGTTACATGTTGTGCAGAGAATCCTTACGAAGCCTTAGAAATATCAATGTTTCGGCATGAGATTGGATTTCTTCAGGAGACTCTTTGGGGCAGTATGTTGATTCTCCTAAGGGATGACCAGTGCCTGGATGGAGGCATAGGGGCAGTGAACTCACCAATAACTCATTTGAACTTGAGACAACAACAAGGGAAACAGCAACAAAGCATTTTGCGACAATGGGACATTGCTAGCCTTTGAATAATTAATTCCAAGAGACATATAGATATAGGATTGAACCCTGACAAATTCCAGGTTTGATGCTTTGTTAATTAAACCCCATCCTCCATTGAAAACACACACACACACATACATCTGGTACAGAACATAGACACTGTGCTATATCACCAGTACCTCATTTTAACTTCTTGGGTCAGGATGCATATAAACCTCTGGAGTACTTTTCAAACTCACCAAAACATAAAATCATTCAATTGATCTTACCCTGAGGTAGTTGAGGGTGAAGTTTGTTAGCCCCATCCTGGTGATGTTTTTGGACAGCTGATCCAGGACCTGAGGATCTTGTGCCTAAATGGAGAAAAAACCCCACATGTATTTTATCACTACAGGATGGTCCTGAGAAAATCTCAGACTGTGCTACAGCTGCTAAGGAAACGTAATCTCGACATTGTCAATTTTATTTGGAGGGCAGGCTGCTGGAGGTAATTTAATTTACATTTCGAAGACACTTGCATATAACACTCAAGGACATTTTCAGATTAATTGTGCAAGACTGGGGAAAAACCAAACTGCTCAGATGTGCTTTCAGTCCTTGGGAGAAATGATATTACTTCCTCTTGGAGAGGCCTTGGCACTCAGGTCTCCAGCCTGAGTCACAGAACTCTGCCAGGAGAGCTCCAGGTCTCACGCCCTCTTTAGAGAAGCCAGTCCCCCTGGACTGGCCAGCTTCAGGACTGGTCTTTGTTTCCTGCTGTGATAGTGGTGGTGTTTTTACAGCCTGGGGTTGAGGGCTGTATTAGAAAACTTTGCCACTGACTCAAAATACGCACACACACACACACACACACACACACATGCACACACACGCACACACACACACATATATATGGAGAGACAGAGAATTCTAACTCTCCTCCCCATTAAGCTGAGTCTGGAAATAGATATCCCCAACAATTTTTATCCTGCAGGACTGTAAGAGGAAGTATCATATTTTCCAAAATGTCAGCCACATTTTAAGAAGGGATGTAAAGTACCATGGGCCACACCAAATGTTCTGTCTGGCTGGAAGAAAATGAAAATTCTTTCTGGGATCCATTTTAAAATGAGTCTCTTGGTTGATGTTCTTTCTTTCTGTTTGCCTTTCCTTCTTCCTTAATTGATATAAGCAAATTGGCACTAAACAGAGGGAGATGGAAGTAAACATCCCCTTGCCTCCACGTCTGCCTTCATGAGACTAGGTTATACTAATGTGACTTATTCTTTTCTGTACATACCTTTTCTCATAGTGATACTACCAGTTAGATTTGTGTATATAAATAAAAAATGCTGGAGAAAACAGAGCATGTCAGTTTCATGTCAATTTCCTCAAAGAGGTCTTCCCTGACATTGAGCCTATATTCTCAAACCACTCTGATGTGCTAGGAAGAGTTTGTTCTATCAAGTAGTCAGGGTCAACCTCAAGGAACTTACATTTCAGTCAGAAGAGAGGAAAGCTAATAATAAAGGAATGCAAAAATCTTGTTCCGGCTGCTGTGGCTACCAATGACGATGATGACAGCCAATCGCCGAAACCCGTAGAGGACACACTATATGCCAGGCATTGTTCTAAGTGCTTTACAGTCATTAACTCTTAATTTGATGATCTGAAACATGCTTTATTACTGTACCCATCTTATAGATGAGGGACTAGAAGCACAGAGATGTCACATCATTTGCCCAAATTCACCCAAGAGCAAGGGTCCAACCCTATGTGGTCTCAATCCAGGGCCCAGGTTCCCAACTATTATCCTTTGCTGCCTTTTAGTCTATTTTGAGAATAATAGAAGTGAATATTCCAGACTTCCTCAAAGAGAGTGGAGGATGTAAACTAAGCTTTAAAAACCAAGCCAGAAATCATGGAGCAGGAAAGTGGGGTGCCACAACAAAAAGGATAAGGCTAATGGGAAGGGCAGAGCTTGCATTAACTAGTCAGAAAGAGGTGGCTGACAACTAATGTGTGGAGAAATAGCCGGGAATGGGACAGCTGGGAGACAAAGTTAGAACCACCGCGGGCAAAATCTTGATTTTGCTACTTCTGGGCTAAAAAACATGGGGCAACTTATTGATTCTCTGAACCTCAGTTTCCTCACTTTTAAAATAGGAATAATACTAGCTCAACTCTCTGCCTGACTGTCAGAATTCAACAGCATGAGAGATACAAAATGTTTAGCTAAAGGCCTGGCAGAGTAAAAAAATCAGGAAATGGTAGTTACTGTTATGTTATTTTCTTTTGATTGTTCAGGGTCTTTAAAATTAGGCTTATGAAGTCTGATTTTGCTCCAAAGATTTTCATGGAAGCATCATGTATTATAGAGGAGAGACTTAAATTTAAGTTGATGCCTTTGACGACTTATTAAGAGATTGCACCTGACTAGTTCCTACTTACATTTAAAATACATCTCTAGATCGGCATAGAACCCAACCTTGCACCTAATTTGTGCTCAGTATAGTTGATGTGAATTATAGTCAAACAAAACTAACAGAAGCCAAAATATTCCACTTCAAATTTAGCACCGTGATCAGGGAGGGCCAACTTCTGACACGAATCTGAAGATCTGAGTCCCATGTCCCATCAGATGGTTCTAATCAAAACTGGAAACTGCTTTTCTAACTGCTTGTTTTATTTCATTCCCCAGTTATACATAACAGGTTTATTAGCCCAAGCAGAGCAGTAATTGATAATGACTGAATGGAATTTAAGAAAAGTACAAACTGTTTATTGAAGTAACCTCAATTTGGAGTTCAAAATAATAAAATATAAAAAATAGTCACACAATGTACCAATCTTGGAAACCAAAAGGGGAGAAGAGGGCCTGTGGATTAAAATGGTTGAGAACAAAACTCAGTATTTAGAGTTAATTACCTAAAGCGTGACAACTACCGGAATTCTTTCACAGAGGGAGGACTGGGTTTTTCCCCTTGAGTGAAATGAAGGAGGGAAAAAAAGAAAAAAAAAGAAAAGAAAGCAAAACAGAAATTAAATTACTTACATGCATGGCTAGGATGCTTCTTGGGACTAACTCTCGGTATTGTCTAATGGTAAAGTGCCATGTTTTTATTCTCATGAGATCATCAAAGGTGAACTCCAAGATCAGTCTGCCTTCTGTACACACCTAGAAGTGACAAACCACACAGTCATTCATTACGCACTTTGTGAAAGCCACTTTTTGTAACTCACATATCAGCTACTCAGTGTGGTCTCCCTTTCTGTCCTCGGGCAGTGCTAGCTCTTGGTAAAGATGTGACACAAGTGATGTGTCCACTGCACGTGGTACAAATGTCAGCTCTAAAATCAGTGGGTTGAAGAGACTGTACAGCTGCTTATTGGCCGTGATGTGCTAGTAATTCTACTAGTTACTGCTGAAACTCTATGATCCTCAATTTCTTCATTTGTAAATATGGAGATAAAACCCATTTTATAGTGACATTGGGTCAAAAAGTTTTCCTCCACTTTCATCATCCTTCAACCACGGAGGCTTGAGCTCTTATTCTAATCTTGGTTATCCTACTCTGGGACAAAGTACCCAATAAACCCATTCATGGTTAAGTGTGAGTTACTACAACCTGATCCAACTGTAGGAAGTTTTTATTTCGAAAATGAAATTCCAGAGGACAATGCTTAACCCAAGGCAGTTAGTATCAGTTACTGACATGTGGAAAATAGAGGCATGTGTCAAGAGCATATTCCTTGAATCTCAGCACATCAGCAATGATAAATTCTGCTCGCACAAAAGGCCAGTCTTAGGGGGATGGGACACTTTATCTTTCTAAGAAAAATATATATTATTAATGAAACATAATAGAATTTTGAAGGGTCTCTTCCTTGATAGAGTAATCAGTGACAGAGTAGCATTTTAATCTTTTTTTTTTAATATTCATAGCATCTTTAGCGTGTAGTTCCTATTTTATTTACCATTCCTTTCACTATTAACAACTTTGAAATCAAAGAAAGTGCTAGGCAATCACAAACCACTGAGCCTATGTCAACTCTGAGCTAGGAAGTGGCAGTAGTGTATTGGTTCAGTTTAAATAGTTACAACTCATTAATCGGACGATTGCTGCCTTAGGAAAGCAGTACAAAATAGTGGGTGCATACTTTGACATCAGAGGGTACTGGTTTTGAATCCCAATTCTACTTTTTACTCATTCTGGAAATTTGGGGAAAATCCAATAAATTCCCCAAATTCCAGTTTTTCTCATCTGTAAAATGGAAATAGAAATACTCTTGGGTAAGGATGTTAGGAAAATACATTAAATAAAGTTATGTACGTAGGCTACCTGGAATTCTGCCTGGCATGTAGTAGGATAGCAGTAAATGATAGCACTGCAGATAAAAAGAAGGCTACCCAAGAAAACACAAAGCCCTAGACCAGTAATGGTCATCGTGTGCCACCTGAGACCTAGGGCTTCACTAGTGGCAGCATCTCAGGGGCCCTGCTGGGAGGAACTGGGCCTCCATCTCGGCTTTGAGATCCTCATTGACTTTCTGGATTTCACTGAGCAGCTTTGATTTTTCAGTTTTTTACTGCATTGGGCTTCTGATCAAGCTTTTTGGAGAAAGATTTCCTAGGCTAAAAACAAACATACAACACTCCAGACACTTGAAAAAACACACTCAAAAACAAATAAATGAATAAGTAAAAATCAATTAACTGAAGAGAGAATGTAAGTATTTGTAAAACTATAGTCCATGAAGATAGTGAACAATTTATATCAGCCTTTTATGAAATATTAATAATTATTTTCTTCTTTGGAAATTTAATACAAAACACCATCACTAATTGAGTTGCAACTTGGTCCACAGCACTGGGTTGGGTGCATTCCATGTGCTCAAATTGAAGGTAACATGTGCTTTCAACAAGTCAAATGCCAGTACAGGAGAATTACTAACAAGTGTTGTAACAAGTGTTGATGGGACACTACTCGAGAAAGATGCTATTAAAGTGTGCCATCTTTGTCTTATCAAAGATCTCAGAGATACTGTGGGATAATTATTGATAATCTGGGTGAAGACCTTTGCTTCAGATCCAATTAGCAGGATCTGTGGGTAAACTCAGGCATGTGGGCACCTTGCCTCAAAACCCCTTGACTGTGTAGTTTTCAGAGCCTTGTTTCTGGTGTCTCAGCCATGGGAGTTGAGTGCATAGAAATGGGAGAAGATTTCAGTGTCCCCAAACCTCTCCCCTTGAGCATCAACTTTGGAATTAATTTACCAAGACATTAAAAAGAGTTGCATGGAGATTAAGCCACACAATTTCCCCTGGGGTGTTGGCATGACAGAAGCCACCTGTGGTGACAGCTTTCACGAAAGGGAGCTAGCTATGGGGAGCCATCAACAGTGAAATGTCTTGACAAAAACAGGACAGGGATATTTGGATGCTATAATCCTCTTTTTAAAGGGGGAGATTATTGGATATTTAAACAAATATTAGCTTAGTTAAATGTCAGCATTTAAAAAATTATCTAGTATATTTGTTTTGCATTTGTGAACCACAAACGCAGGGCAGGTGAAGGGTCTGGTTTACTTCTATTGGGAGAGAATTTCATAATGAGAAGGCATGTGTGTAGTCCTACTGACAGATGACTCAATTGGAGCATCTGTAAGGTCAAGTTAAATTGTGTCCTTTGTTCACGGTAACAGAGTGAGCTGGTTGGGGACCTTTCTTGCAGTCAAACTGTCATGGGCCTACAAATGGAAAATTGCAGCAAGCCTTGGGCTCCTCCAATTTTCAGTCAAAACCAAGGGTTTAACTGGGGTATAGCATATGCAAGGCAGGAATCCTTAGAATCAAATCTGAGTTGACTACGTTTTCTTTAAGGAAAAATAAATGGCTTCCTTGAATGAAAGGACAGAGGAGGATTTTGGTCACGGCTGGTCTTCCCCAAGTAATTACACCCATACCTTCCAGGGCCTAGACAGCCACTCCACACCCTGTACCCATCATAGAAATTAAAGGAAACAAAGGCTTTGTGATTTGCTTTACATGCAACAGCTAGCAAATGGAATGGAGGCAAATAAGAGAAAATATATACGTATTTCCCATTTAGAAATTATAAAAAACAGGCATAGCCTATAAAAGGGAATTAACATATTCTCTCTTCAGAAAAATTCTGTGCATTCCTCTTAATCAATACAATTAATATAGCTTTTATCTGAAGTCGGCTTTTTTTTTTTTTTTTAAAGATGCCTTTCACTTGGAATCCAAAATCAAAAGGGTCCCCAATTAAGAAAACATTTTCTGTTGTGCTGAATTCATGTTACCGTACTGTGAGCTCTGACATTTTGTTTCTGTGGTAACCAAAATCAGCTGATTAGTTGGCATGGCAACAGAAAAGATGTAATCCCAGCAGACACACTCTAATCAATGCCCCCAGTACAGATGGTCTCCGGAGGATCAACAAGAAAGAGGCTGGCAGGCATTCAGCCGATCACGTGCTAGCTTGAGACTAGGCCAGGAACAAGAGAACTAAAAAAGAACATTTCTCAAACTAACCAGTAGCTTTTTAACCCTTTTCTTTCTTTGGCTAATTGTAACGCAATATTGACTGTCTATTTAGCTGTATAATACAACGATTCTCATATAGCTTTGATGAACTCAAGTGTGCTTGTTAAGTGGGAGTGTTTATATAATTTTCTTAGTTTGTACGCTTGGAATAGCATGCATGGAGTAGTGCTTTTAGATTAACAGTTGTGCAAAGCTCATTGTATTTTCCTTAGTGGTACTTCATATGTAAATGCATACATGTGCATTATACATATATATACACACACACACACACAAACATACATATGATCTGATCATTGATATTATAATTTAGTTAGAGTCAGGAGAAGAGTAGAAATTCTGAAATATAATGTGGTATACAGGCTAAGGTAAGAAGGATGAACTGTCAAAGACATAAGTAAGCATTCATATAGGAAAACTGGTGGGTACACTTCCATGGTACTTCTCTGTAGTAGTAAATAATTTCATAATAACAAATTGAGAACAGAGAAAACATAAACCAATCTTTATAGAGATGATAAGAGTGTCCAATAATGGCCGTAACTTTGTTGCAGTTTGTAAAATCTAAAATTAACCCCAAGAATGTACCCTAGAGACTGCTCCTCCTCAGAATCCACCCATGTTCACATCCTCAAATATAAATGTCACTCGGAGTCTTGAATTCTGAAAACCCTGGTGTCTGCTCTTCTGATTATTAAACCTTGTTTTCTATTTGATTAAAAAACTGAAAACGCAAAAGAAAGGCTTTATAATGTGTGTTTTAAAATTCTAATTACACATTTATCCATAATCGATAATGTTCCTGGTATCAGGAAATTGCAAAATGCTCATGATACTCCCGAGGAATAGTTAATATTTCTGTTGATTAGGATTGCGGCTGATTTTTGATTCACGAGTTGACCAGATTTTCATAAAAGCAACTCAGAACCACTGGGTCAAATGCTATTTGGGGAATGAGAGTTTATTGATAGCCTAAATTAGAAGACTGCGATGCTGCCTGCACACAGTATGCTAAGTACTAATAGCAGGCTTCCCTTTAAAAATAAGCATTGGCTTCTGGACCCTTTTTCTTTTTAAAAAGGTCTGAAAGGTCATTAGCCCACTGTTTTGTAGTAAACAGCCATAATATTTTATTACATGTAAATGAGTTATTTTTAATTAAGATAAGAACAATAATACTGGAAAGGTTTTTGAGTATTACAATAATCACCAAGGAGCAAAAAAACAAAAACCAAAAAATCAAGAGAGGAAAAAAAGAAAAAAAATGGATCCTTTCAAATTTCCTAAAAATAAATGTGCATAATTAGCATCTGGACTAAGTCCACGTAACTGAGCTCCATTTCCCAGAAAGTGATATTTTTCATCATGGTATGGAAATATTCATTTCAAGAGTCGGCAAATATACTTCCTTGGAGTCGCGTCAGATGGGTGGTCCAAACAATTGCTGCTTGGGGCAAGGGAGCTGTGTTCAGGGAAGTGCTCAGGTCTTTCTGGTGACCACCTTAGACACCTGAACAAACCACTCAACCATCTGAGAGGAAAATTTCAGGAAAAGAAAGAATGCAACACAGGAAAACCCTAGTTTCTGGATTTGAATGAAAATAACACTTTATCGATTTGTCAGAAGAATGGGATTCTTTTCGATCTAAAACAAGTCCCAAATGTTCAGCACTAAACCTTCAGAGCAGCTATGTTCATTTATGAATCAGTTTTGACCCGAGAAAGAAAGAAACTGAGTAAATATATAAAAGGACTACGACAAAATGCATTTTTATTTTCAATGGCTACTGGCTTTGGAAGCAACTCCTTAATTACAGCAAAGCTTTTAATTTAATTATCATGGATTTTTTTTCCCCTTACAGCATAAGGAGTTGGTATGTTTCTCTTGAATTACCTAAAAATAACACTAAGCCTAGAGGAAAAAAGAAAAAAAAAAAAAAAAACAATAAGGAAGCAGCAGAGAAAGGCTTTCTCTGCAATGCTAAGACTTTGTAACACTAGAAATGAATGGCTTGCAAAATGAATGGCTTGCACGTCCCTCTGATCTACAAGATTATGTAAATGTCCTGCATCTCCAGAATGAAGTGAGACATGGACAGATTAAACCATCATTCAGGTGATCATTGCTTTCCATGTAGCAAAAGTCTCTTGCCAGCCAGGACTTCTGCATCCAGTGTGAAGCTTCTTTGTCTCTGAATGACAACTTTCCTCTCTGCCTGTTTAGAGCAGGAAGAAAGAAAAACCCTACCCTTTCCTACATTTTAAAAAGTCTCCTGACAAAATTAAGATGCCATAGAATCAGTGGTATTTGATGATTTGTTTTTGCATTTTATAACCATTTCCCTTGCCTTTGGTTTTGTACACCAGCATGGGCACTGGAGAGATGAAACTACACCAACAAGATCAATGAATAAATATAGTTCTGTTCTTGCAGCAAAACTGCATAAGTAATAAACACATCTTCAGTTTCATACATTGGGCTTTTGCAGTTAACCGTGATGATTCAACCTCTCTTAAGTATAAAGAGAGGGTTGTCATTTGTGTTTTGAACTGAAAGAGATAGCTGCTATCATTAATATCACAAATTAGTTTCATGTTGAGTGTTAGTCAAAATGCAGTGAACTAGTGTTCATTAAAATAAACTTCTGTTTGTCAGATTCTGTGATTAAATATTTGTTCTTACTAATTTTTCTACCTGCAAAAGGACATAAAGAGATTATCTGTAGTGTTCCAGAAAGGTCTTTGGTGAGAGGGAACACTCCATATGTCAATTGTCTATGTAGGGCAAGCATCGTAGATCTAAAATGTATAGAAGATGAGGTTAAAGATCTGTCTCTTCTGTTTTTCATTTCACAGCCTCCATGGGGCTTTGAATTCAGCCTCAAACATTGTGATAATCTGATCCTGACACTTGACCTCCCCTCATTCACTCTTTTATAAGTATACGTGTTCAGCTGCTTATTGAATTCCCTAATTGCATTGACATTTTAAAGTTTCTATGTTCCTTTACAGATTACAGTTGGGTCATGGTTAGAGGATTCTTCCCTTATTCAAATTTGAATTCAGCTCCAAAAAGTTATTTCAGTAACAAAGCACAAATACAATGCTGACCACGCAAAAACAGGGTATGTTCTTTCAGCTATAGTAGATATTTTGTATAAAACGACAATTCTAATCTAGCAACTAAAATTTAAAAGGCAGTAGAACCTCTCTTCCTCTTAGTTTTTGGCTCCCTCCTCTTTGATTTTCATGTGCTCAGTATCTTGTGCACACATCTTCGAACAGTGTTCACCCCAAGAGTCAAGCCATGTCACAAACAAGGAAGATTCTCTCATGGTGTTGAAAGTGTCTGGGAGATGAGCAATCAGCCCCAGGTTCCATAGGAAAACCATAATGATTATTCTTTAATGCACTCAGAGTAGGAAAAGCCGGGCATGTGACAGAGCCTGTCCTGTACCTTGGTAAACATGGGCTTCCCGTGCTGGGTGACCATGGTACACTGGTCGCAGTCCACCGTGATGGATGAGTTGTGGTATGACTCTTTCGAGTGTTTGAGAATGTAATACAGGTCGGTCACCCCTCCTTCAAACACAGTGCTAAAGTAACGGGGGATGAGGGTCCTGCCGATAGCTGGGAGAGAAACACAGAGAAACAAACCATTAACAAAAATATCCCACCAGCCCCACACACCCAACACCACTGCCAAACCTCCTAAAACCGGATACTGATCATCTCAAGAAACCATAGCAAGAGGCAAATTTCTCTTTAAAACCAGCCATGATCCTTCTGGGTTGCAGTTAATAAAATATAATCCCCAACTATTCAGGAAAAATGTGTCCAGTCATCTCTCCAGATTTTGTGTCCACTGCAAGTCAATAAAATAAGGGTTAGTACTTTAAAAATAATAGGGGGGAAATGCATCAACTACTTTGGACCTTGTCTACTTTTGGAGTGAACATGTTTGTAAAAATAAGACACTTCCAATCTACTTGGACTTTTTTAATGCATCATGTATAGGCCAGTTACCCAGTCATATTTTATTTTTATTATTAGTAGTGATAATATAAATTTTAATAACATAATGCTCTGTAGTGTGTAAAGTATTTTGGTATTCTCTCATTGGATCTTCAGAATAACCCCAAGAGAGTGCAGGACTGATACCCAAAACTGTTATTATGGTGGGGGGTGAGGAGGTTATTTTGAATGTTTCAAGGTCACATGACTTGTAAGTAAATATTTGGGGTCTCTAACTGCATGTCTATAAACACCTAAAATATCTGCTCTTCCCAACTGCTTTAAAGAATGAAAATCTTTAAAAAATAATCCCCATCTTCATGTACAAAGAGATCCATAACTATGTAAATGCTGATTATTCTATCTGCTTTTGGAGCTGTATAAGATATCTCTCTAGAATAAAAGGCTCATTTTAAGAGAAGTTGATCCCTTTCACTTGGTCTAAATTGGTCTCTTTCATTCCATGTGTCTGGTCCTGCCCCATTTTAGTTCCAGCGATTGTGTAAGTAGCTGGGCCTTTCTGACATAGGACACTTAGAAATCTCTAACAAGCCCTTTTCTCAGCAGTGATTTGAAATCCTCTTACACTGGAAATCCCAACTCATAATATCAGGAATTTTGCCTATGTGCAGATTTTAAGGCAAAGTTCTAAAGCACTCTCAAGCAATCCAAGGTTTTTAATAAATCTCTTACATTCGCTATATAATACCCTTTGAAAGACAAAAATAATGTTTAAGATAAATAAACTACCGAAGAAAGCTTTAGCTAGGAAAGATCACCCAATCGTCACTTGAATGTTTTAAAATACTTAATTTCATTTTAAAAGAATCAGTGATAATCCATTTTGTATGGATCTGTATCTCTTTTGTACATGAACTTGGAAAAAATAAGTATAAAGGAAATACCCTGCCAAATTGTTTTCTGAAATGATTTTAAGGAATCCCCATACGGATGACTAGTCTCTAAATAATTTACACAGTTGTTATTGCCTCATATTTGTTGCAGGTAAAATCAATCAACAAGTGTGTGCTAAATATTCCAGGATTTTCAGTGATTCCATCCTAGATAATCCTTCTACATGCATTTTCTAAATACTGCCTAATCTCTAATACTGCATGCTCATTTTCTAAATATAAAATTCAAATGAGAGTAATTTGAGTCCACCATGTCCTTTAACAAATGCATAGCTAATATTATAAAGAAAACTTTGTAATGCTAAAACCCGTATTGTACTTCACTAAACAGATAAAAGTAATTGAATGCATTTCAAATATTCTAACTTAAAGCTAATTATCATAAATCAGCCTAAGTAATTTGACAATTTGGGATTCATACTGTTGAGAATAAATGCAAACTATAAAAATGCAGATGTAGGCCAAAGAATTGTCACATTAAAAAGGTTATGGCAAATAACCACCATTGGATTAGGAACATTATACTTTATTTATCATGAATCCTGCACAAGTTAATTCCTTTAGAGCACTGCTTGCTACATATCACCATCGTTTTCATTCATAGTATAATAAAAGTTGAAAGGGAAAAACGTTTGAGAGTCTTTAACTTTAAACCTAAGTTTTTAATTACTTCCCAAATCCAGAAAATGTACAAATTATATAGTAAATGCACTTAAAGAGAAACATAGCTTTGCTTTATTGAATAATTTCTAGCACTCTAGGAAATGGTTGCCATGGATACTGGAGGTTTGTTTTCAGTCCTGTTTCCTTTGTGAGCCTGCCCTCCCATTTTTCCATGGTCCTGTTTAGACCATTAGTCACAAAGGTTCATTATCTACCGTAGTGGACTAAACCCACAGTCCGGTGGCCTCAGTAAACCATGACAATGGTATTCACGCCCTTGAGTATGTAGTCTCCTCTCCATAAATCTGAGCTTGGCCCTGTGATCTGCTTTAATCAATTGAATGTGGCATGAATATCCTTGTATCAGTTTTGGGCTACACCTTTAAAAGAACTGGAAGCTTTCACTTTGTTCTCAGGAAGACGTCAGTTGCTACATACAAAGTCCTACTACTCTAAGACTGCCAGACCATGAGAAGCCCAACCTAGTCATGTGGAGAGGTCATGTGAAGGAGAACTGAGTCTTCCAGCCAGCAACCCCAACTGAGCTTCCAGCCAACAAACAGCACTAACTCACATGGGAGAAGCTGTCCAGGAAGTGAATCCTTGAGCTCCAATTGAGCTGCCTCAAGCTGGTGTCACATGGAGCAAAGACGAGCTGTCCCTGACATGCCTTGCACAAATTTCAGAATCATAAGTAAATAAAAGAAATGTTTGTATTTTAAGCCAACATGTGTTGGGGTGTTTTTTAATGTGTCAGTAGATAATTTTCAACCACACTAGCCACAAAGGTAATCAAATAAGAATTCTTCCCTGAAAGAAAGAGGGAAGTTTTGCCAGGAAAAACTTGCAAGTCATGGAAATATAGGAGGCTGAATACAGAAGAAAAGCAAAACAAATCGACAGAGAGGCTTCGTGGGCTGATTTGGGCCCTAGTCTCAGCTGGGAATAAAGCCAATGCCATCCCTCAGAGGTCACACTTGTGTGAGGTGTGCCCCTCCTTTTCTTTCTTTCTTTTTTTTTAATTGGCTCAAGCTGGTTCATGTTGGATTTCTGTCATTTGCAAATAGAGAAATCCTGACCACTGCAGTCCTCTTCCGGCATGGACAGAGTAGTAAACACTGAGAGAATAAAGAGGAAGTGATGAGAGCGATCAGCTACAAGAGATAACTGACTCTCCGTGCAACACACTGTGTTAGAAGCTGCAGGAGATTAAAAAGGTGTCAGAGATTGTATTAGTTTCCTGTTGTTGCTGTAACAAATTACCACCAACGTAGTGGCCTACACCACCACAAACTTATTATTTCATAGTCCTGACAATCAGACATAGGGCTTGCTGGGCTGAAGTTAGGTTGTCAGCAGGGCTGAATTCCTTTCTGGAGGTTCTCAGGGAGAATCTATTTTCTTGTTTGTTTCATCATCTAGAGGATGTTCACACACCTTTCATGTGGCCCCTTCCTCCATCTTCAAAACTCACAGGGGGAAGTTGGGGCCTGGCGAGGCATCATTCTCACTCCCTCTTTTGCCTCCCTCTTGACTTTCAGGATCCTTGTGATTTCCCTGAATCCACCCAAAGAATTCAGGATAATCTCCCATCTCAAGATCCTTAACTTATGAGATCTGCAAAGCCCCTTTTGCCATGTAAGGTCACGTTCACAGATACCAGGAATTCAAACCCAGATATCTTGCAGGGGGCACTATTCTGCTTCCCACAGAGACTATACTTGCCAACAGCTTCTGTTCTACAAAGGAGAGCAATCAAAAATACAAGAAACACATGCATACACTGTGCACGCATGCACGCAATGTGCAATAAATAAATAATGTGCAGTGAATGGGACAGGCAACCAGAACAAAATCCCATGCGCCTGAAGAAATCATTCTATTGATCATTCATCAATTTCTTCTGTAAACATTGACTGAACCTGGAGTAGGTATAAAGCTCCATGGTCGATGGTCGATGCTGCAAACACAAATTTTTGTCCCTCTCTTTCAGATTCATTTTTGAATTTGAATTAGATTTTTGTCCCTGCCTTTCAAATTCATTTCTATCAGGAGAGGTAGCAAGTATCTAAGTATCTATAACATGATGTGATTGCTGATAAAGCTTAAAACTGGATTTATGATTTTGAACTCTTTATCACTATCTCCTGTATCCTGAATTCAATGTACAATTTTATCATTTCAGAAGCTCTGAGATGAGCAAGTTCTTTTAATGCAGTCAACCATGCCACTGCATTGCACAGTCAGATACAAATGACTAAATCAGTGAACATTTCAGATGTAGGTTCAGCGGTCACCTAACTCGACAGCCACACCAGTTCCAAATCTATTTAGATTTTACAGTGTTACATTCATATGTCAAAGTTACACTTTACATTTATACTTTTATCCCTGGAATTAAAATAATTTAAATATTGATATATATACATCTACATTGTGCTCCTATGAAAAGGATTATGTCTTCTTTTGTTTTTTAAATATTTTTTATTTTAATTTTTTATATTTTTAATTTTTAATATTAAAAATTATTAATTTTTTAATATTGTTGGAGTGAGATTAAGATTATAGTAGATTACAAAGGCGATGGTATTTTTCTAACACATTTAGATCAAAGCTCCAAAAGTTGGGAAGTGTGGAGAGCCAGATAACACAGGAAGATTTTCTGTGATGTTAGGTGAGTAAAATATACCATACATTATTTATCTATGTATTCATGAAAGATAAAAGAAAATCATACATTAAATTATTCAGGTGCTGAAATGTGTATAAACAATGTTTAAATTATACCCTACACTTTATAGGTAAATATGATTAGTCCAGAAATAGCTAAGATTTTATTCAAAGCTAATTGTGCTGTGGATCCCTGCCTTCAAGCTCCTTAGGGAGATTTTCATTGTTGTTCTGTTTTGTTTATATCCATTCATATTCCCCAGAAATTCTTGCTGTGGAAGTTGATAGGGTGACGGTGTGGTGGAGGCAGGATCTAGCTTCTATCTTTTCTTGTAGGTATTACTTGTAGATATTAGGATATCTACCAGATATTTGTTGATGTTAACTAACTTTTTTCCTTGTTTAGAAACAAAATGGTGTAATACAAGCTGGGAGATCATAAAGAAGACATAAACTACTGTGCATCCTCCCCAAAGCAGAAGGTCTGCCTTTTAGAGCATTTTATCTCTTTTAGTAATTATGAAATGCATTAAAAAAAACTCTTAAGGATGTTTATAAGTAATTCACATGAAAGAAACTGCATGTAGAAAATAACCACATAGGAAAATATTCAAACTAGTTATTGAAATACAAAGTTAAAATAATAACAAAAAGATTAAAACATAAACCTGGTGAGGTTGTGGTAAAACAGACATACACAAATACTTTTAGGGAAATCAACGTAGTGATTGCTTCTTATTTTGAGAGTTTCTAACTCTCTGGAAGTCTGTTAGCTGGGACTCTAAGCTCTTGGTAAATACCCTTACCAAACTGCGACTCTCAAGTTTATGTTTAAGTGCTCTGAAGTTCTACAAGTCTTTTGAGAAACCATCATCTAATGTCAGACTTTTTAATTTGGGGGCATAAATTAAAATTTTAAATGCCTGTACTTTCTGTGTTTCAAAGACAATTCGCTTCCAAGAAATAAAAGGAGTTGAGAGTCTGATTTTAATAAAATGTGAAGTAAGAGGAAAATTTGTAACTAACAATATATTAATGCCATTTGACATATGATCATTATTTAGCTAATGATTTTGCAACTCTGAAAAGAGAGAACCATATAACCAAGCATATGTTTTTAATTAGGCAAACTTAATTATATTAAAATTATTTACTAGGATTTAAAAAATTTGTATCTAAACATGAAAATAGATAAATTCGTTGGCTAAATATGGGTAGTTTTATGTGGTTCTGCTAAAGCTACTGTAGTTCTGCTATATGTCAAAAATCCAAATGGAAATTCTATTATTCAGATACATAATAAACACCAAGAGTCATTAAACTTTAAACTTATCTGTATTCAGAAATCAGTAAATGCATTATGCTGACCTGCAAATGAATATGCTCCTAGGAGTGAGATAAACAAGACTGATGATTTTATTTATGGTAAATGACCATTATATATAGCCAAAACAATAGAAGTAAAATATGCTTGACCTGTGATGGGGGTGATACTAGTTCAAGGTAGATCTCATTGTTCTTGATGAAGGGAATGCAAGTTGAATTAATGAATTAATTTTACTTTTATAAATTGGCATGACTTTCATTCTAATATGCCTTTTACTTATTTTCTCAACCAAACTAATTTACTTGAATATTTTCTCTCTGATGATCTGTCTTGCTATTTCAAAGATTTGTTTATTTCATATATACTTATTAAGTAACTACTACAGGCCAGATATTGTTCTAGGTGCTAGAAATAGACAAGTAAGGAGACAGAGAATAAACTTGATGGCTCGGGAAGGCCAACTAGTTTAGATTGGCCAGTCTGGAAGGCTGCCGTGAAGAAGTGATGATGGAGATGAGTCCTAATTGAACAAAGCCATGTGAAGATCTGGAATTAAAGAGGTCCAGGCCCGGGAACCATAGGGGCAAAAGCCCTAAGACAGGAATGAATTTTGATTGAATGAGTTTGGTGTGTTATGGTATCAGAAAGAAGACTCTGTGGCAGGAGGGTGGTCAAAGAGAACAAGATGATAGAGATGGTGTCACAGAAAGAGGCAGGGTCAGATTATGTGGGACTTTCTAAACCATGGCAAATGGCTTCCATTTTATCCTTAGTGCAACGTCAAGACATTGAAAGATTTTAGCCAATGATATAATTTACTCTGTTTTTCCTAAATGCATTTCCAGCTGCCAGCATGGTCTCAAAACACCATAAAAATTTTTGATCCTCTTATAAATTTAATAGGCATTTTTTCTTCCACTTTCTATCTACCAAATTTTTTGTAACTTGACCAAGACTTCAGTCACCCTATCTCACATTAGGTGCTAAGCGCTAGAGAAACAAAGATGACTAAGACAGACCCCATTCCTGCTGTTACAGAGCTTTTGATCAAGCAATTCTTAGCATCATTAATTCACCAATTAAAAGTGTGTCATGGCTCCATCTTGTCTCTCCTGTTTCCCCATTGTCTGACACACAATAATGAATGAGTCAATGCAACAAGTGTGTGAATTTATAGGTCCCAAGTCATAGGAGCTTACATGTAAACCTGATAGAATTCATCTCATTTAATTGAACCCAGTACTTCGACATATTCAGATTATTTTGGATCTTGATTCTGTCAGTGATACTATGGGCTATTTATTCTAGATGTGTGTCTTTCATGGTGGCAAAACTCTTTCGACTTTGATCCAAAGTATTGACAATAACATTGTACAGGAGAAGTCCACAGCAATGGAGACCTCCTTCTAACTGGACTTCTTAGTATGAATCAAACACCCTGTAAGTATGAAATTGAAGTCCTTTAATGACTTCCATAATAAGTCCATGCTCTGTTACTAATGGCTCATAAAGATAGTACAGAGTCCATGGGGAAAGAGTGAGGTGTCAGAGAAAGACCCACGCTGAGGGATGCAGAGATGTTAATCAGGCATAGAGGGCAGGGAAAGAGAGTGGTCCCGGGAGAAGCAACAGCATTAGTTAGAGAAGGTGGTATATTTCCATCACCTAGGCTGCTGCCTTGGTCAGACGTTATATATTTATACCTTGGAAGATCTCATCTGGATGAGCTACTCCATTACACAGAGCTCTTGCTCTCTTCTTATGATGGTACAATATCCTTTTAGATATTAAAATTTTAGGGTGTAGTTTACATCTGGTAGATTTATTTTTGCCCTCTGTATTACTCTTTTATGTCAGCATTGTCATAACTGTACTCTGTTTTTTATTCTTCATATGAATCTTAAAGTAATTATGTTAAATTCAAAAAAGAAACACGGAGAGAGATTGATTCAAATTAAATTAAATGTACTAAGAAAAAGTTGACATCTTTACAATATCCAATCTTCCTATAAAGGAATATGAAATGTATGTCCAGTTGTTTAAATCTTTATTTTTATCTTTAAAAAATTACATAGTTTTTCTCTTTTCTTTCTTTTAGAGAAAGGGTCTCACTCTGCCACCTGGGCTGGAGTGCAGTGGTACGATCATAGCTCACTGTAACTTCAAACTCCTGGGCTCAAAGAATCCTCCTGCCTCAAACACCCAAGTAGGCTGAGAACACAGGTGCCACCATGACAGGCTAAATTTTTTACTTCTTTATAGAGAAGGGGTCCAGCTGGTCTTGAACTCCTGGCCTCAGTGGATCCTCCTGCCTTCGCTTCCCAAAGGGCTGGGATTACAGACATGAGCCATAGTGCCTGGCCAATAAAAAATATGTTGCACTCTCTAAGGTTTGTAGTTTTCTATATTTGGATACTTAACATTTCTTAAGATCCTTGAATATTTTAGTTATGCTAAATGGTTAATGGAATTTTAAAAATTTTATTTCCATTTGTAACCCAGGCATTTAACTGAATACTCATTAATATTTAAATAGTGTTTTGGGAAGGTTTTAAAAAGTTTTCTGGGCCAAATAATCCATTATTCCCAAATATTGATATTTTTGTTCCCTTTCTCCTTACCTATATATAGATTCTCCTTTCCTATATATAGTCCTGTTCTAACCCTTGCAATAACATGAGAATATATATATATATAAGAATGTATATATATTGCAATAACATTGCAATAACATGAGAAAATATGTATATATATGTGTGTGTGTGTGTGTTTGTGTATATGTATAACAAAATGTTCAGAAAAAAATTTAAATAATGAGGGAAGTAGTGGGCATCCTTTTTTCCCCTTGATAGTTTTAGGGAATGTATCTAGGACTAGGGGAAGTACTAAATGTTGATTTGAGATCTTGTTACTTACTGTGGAAAGAAAAACAATTATTCTATTCCTTGGTTTTATGACTTCTTTCTTTTTAATCCTGATAAACGTCTAATTTGACTGTATGCCTTTTCAGTAACAAAATAATTTTCCTTTTGAAAACTATTCATTAATGTATTATCAATTATTGAGTACCTTTTCAACTCTTAGCATAAACCTTACTTTCTCTTATGCACACATATACCACATTTTTGGATAAATTTAACTTATGAATTAATTCATTCCTTTCACAAATGTCAGTAAAAGCAGCACCCTATTTGAGCCACTTGCTGGATGCTAAGTTAGAAAGATAGGGCCAGCAAAAGGTTTAGTCCAGTAATTCCCAGCAGCATTTCCTAATCCCAATGGATTCCTAAAGGTCTTAAAACACAACTTTAGCTAGTTCTATGTTTTTTTAAAAAATCATTAAAAAGGAACATACTTAACATGTTTCTTTGATTCGAGTAGGATGATCTCAACTATAGTAATACTGATTAGCTCTTGATTAGTGATCATGAATGGCACTTAACAGATGTGGAAAAAAATAAAATATAAAATCTCGACAATTATTTAATAAAAGTAATTAGGTTATATGTGATTATATTCCACACCTTCCTTTTAATAGGAGAGAAATTCCATGATCAGAGAAGTAAAACTACATAACTTACTTGGAGTTAGGGTGGAATAAAATGGAACACTTGTTTTTAATCAATCAATGTTGGTTAATTTCTATGTCTTGATTTAATTATAATTAGTTCTTAAGTCACATTAGTAATACATGTGCAAAAAGAAAAAACCATATTACTCTCACAGGTACTCACTAGCTCGTCATAATAAATTTGATTCTTTTCTCCAGGTGTTGAGCTAGACCTTACAGAATCCTCAAACTCCCTTTTAGCTCAGTGCTGTCTTATGACAGAGTTGTGGCCAGTGCCTAATGGACACCTCCATTGTTTTCATTTTGTTCAACAGAATAGACGTCAAGAAGGGAAATCCCACTGCCAGACAGGCCAGTAAAATCCTTCTGTGTGTAACTGGTGCACTGTCTCCCTATCTCTGACATTCACACACTGAAGACACAGTGGGCCGATTCCAGAGGGCTCCCCGCCCCACTCACTGCCCTAAGGATGGAGAAGTCAGGAAATGGAGGAGCCTCTGGTTTCCTAAATTACCACCAGGAGGGGGAGCTGCCACATTTGGGGAGAACTCATTTGGACTTTGGAGCAAAAAATACTTTTCTATGGTGTTAAGACATTAGAATATCAAACTTTATTTGTTTAAACAGCTAGGGTTAAGTAAAACAGTTACCAGTAAGTGTAGGTTCCCTGACCACCCTATACCCACCAATCTCAGTGCCTTCACCACTTCCTGGGTCACCTTTTTATCAATGTTTCCTGGCCTTCTAGATTTTTAAATTATTTTGTTTCATTTTATTTTGTGTTTATTTACACAAAATTATATTAAATGTATTTATATGGCAGGATTTTTCTTTTATTAGTCAATAATGCATTTTCGGCTTTAAATATGTTAGTGTACATAAGAAGACTCATTCGTTGATTTTAAACGCTGCATTGTATTCTAGAGTATGGCTCTATCAAAGTTATCTACTTATTCCCATGTTGAGGGACATGAGAGATTGTTTTACATTCTTTTCTCAATAGGGTAGACCCTGAGAAAGGGAAATATATATTTTATTTTACTAGGTACCAGAAATTGTCCTTCAAACTGCTGTTACCAATTTACTTCCTTATCAGCCCTGATAATACCTGTTTCACTCACAACCTTCATCAACACTTAATATTGTCAAGTTTTTAATTTTTTGCCATTTAGATCATAAAGCAAGTCCCTCACAAAGTGACAGCCCTCAAGTACTCAAAAGTTTAACTGCATGTAAATGATAAAGGTAAATAATTAATGACAGGCATCCAGCTTATGTGGTTATTGCTCCAAGTGACTAATTTACATTTGGCCTTTTCAGATGGTTTGGAGTATCTACTCAAAATCCATTCACTTGGCTACATGGAAAAATTACTCCAGACTAGAGAAGTAGAAAAGAAAATTGACTCCTTTATTTTTCAAAGTTGCCAAACTCTAAGAATTCTTATAAAATTATTTCAATATGTTTTATCAGGACTTCTCCAACTCAAACCAATGGGGACACCCTAAGTCATTGAATTTTGTGTTTTAATATCAACACGATTCACCTGGGTTAGAGAAATGTTGCCAGAGAAACAGACATATGTGTGTAATTTCCAGTTTAATCTAAACCAGGAATCATCAACCATTAGCAATTCTAAGAGTAGTCAGAGAGGTGATTTCCTTACTGTAGAGAGAAGGCCGACATGGGTAAAACTGGTCCTTTCTTCAGGGTTGGATATTATACAACACGTTCGTTCTAAAGTGTTAAGCAGTTACTAAAATAGAAGCTAATAAAATATGACCCTTGAAAGAGGATTTTGAGGTCAAAAGAAAGGTTTGTAGAATTAAAATAATAAACTGGCTCTCCCCCACCACACTCTTTTCTCAATGCCATTTCAATCTCATCTACTTCCTTAGTGGTGCCACGCACTTGCATTCTTTGAAACTTTTGCTCACTCAGCATCCACCACCCAGGGGGGCCTTGCTTGGGTCTCTTCTGTTTTATCCAAACTCTTAGGCATCCTCAAGTCTCAGCTCCAACACCATCCTCCCTGCCCTTTTGAGTCTCTCATTCTCTCCTTTATATTCTTAAAGTGTTCATAAACTTGAGCACTGCCTTGGAAGTTTCTGATTCATACACTGGCTGTGCTACTTACTCATACTGTGACCTTGAACAAATGATTTATGCTCTCTAAACCCTAGTTTCTTCAGCTACAAAGTGGCAATACAATAACTGCTTCAGTGCGCAGCTGCAAGTATTAACACTATGCACGTGAAGTGCTTAGCACAGTGCCTGACACATGTTAACTCTACTTATCACTCCCATAATACCCTGTTTATGCACAGACTTTGGGACTCATCACACTGCATTGTGATCATCAATTTTATTGTCTTCCCTTCAGTGACTGTAGTTCCCTGAAGGCAGAGAACGTTTCTTGATCATTTCAGTATCATGCCACATTTGTGATGTAAATAGCTACTTATGAGATGTTTGGCAAGTGGATAAATGTGGACTTGGCACACCTATTTGGACAGTCTGCCAATCTCAAACCCGTTATGCATACTCACGGGTTTCTAACACAGAGGTAAGGCCACTTTCATTTCAGGTTCAAGAGAATCAAGACCACAAAAACAGGGAAATAAGGTTTTAGGGCCCTGTATCTGGAATTTTCATATGTCAGTGTTCTAGTCCAGAACATGGTTTATGGTTTTAGAGTGATCACTTTAAAAGATTCATTTTGAAAGTTAATTTTGAGTTCTGCAAGTAAAAAAATAAAGTCTCCTATCTAAGATAACTTAGTTTTGATGGGGTTTCCACTTTATCATACTATATGTGTGTGATTCACAAACATCCGACTCCACACAGAAAATCACACGTCTTTTAAAAAAAAGACAACAACAACAACAAAAAAGACTCTATTTGCATGCCAGGTCAGCATTGCAGGGGCATTTTACAGGAAGTAAAAGTCCTTGGAAATGAGAAGCAGTAAAAAAAGGGTCAGATTCACATTCCATAGGAGTCCACAGGGGGCTGTGCTTCTGACCCTTGGATTGTCTACAAGAAAAGGAACAACCGTTCCGACAGAGAATTAACGTTGCATAGGCTCTCAGGCAGCAGGAGGGAATAGCCCAATGATACCCACCCAAGTCTGAAATGTTGCCTGGGCACCAGCTGTGGGGTCTGACATTCTGTGTGCAGGTTTTAGGCAAAACCTTAGGACTTAGGCAAGAGAAAGCGGCCTCTGGGCAGTCTATGCGTTCTGAAATGGCCCTGGTCAACCTGATCCTTAGACCTAGGTGCCGGTGCTTACACGTCACTAATGTCTCTCACAGGTTAAACACACAACCAGCCCACCAGACATTCCGCCACTATCCCATCATCCTTTCTTGAAGCTGTCCCATCACCTTTCAGTGGGGGACTGGGGCTCCATTCCTAAAGATGAATGACATCTCTGAACGGTCTGCACTCCATCCCCTCCAGGAAGGGAGGAGGCCTTCTGACAGGGAGAGAGGAACACCGGACATCTGCTGGACCACACGAGTCAGGGGCAGGGCTGCTCCGTTGCAGGTCACAGCTCAGGCTTCTCTCTCTGGCTTCATTCTCTCTCTTCTGTCATCAATAGAAACTAATAAGAAGGTCTGGGGAGCGGGGCCAAGATGGCCAACTAGAAACAGCCACGTTCGGAGGCTCCCACAGAAAAAACCATAATAAGCGAGTGAATCCTTCACTAGCAATCAAAGTATCCATGTTCTCCAATCAAAATTGACTAGAAGGCTGGTGTGACCTATGGACAGTGTGAGGCAGTGGCCTACCTGAAAGCCACGCAGGGAAGGGGAACCCCCTGCCCCCAGCCAAGGGAGACGGTAAATGAGCCTGCTACCCAACTGCGGAAACTGCTTTTTCCACAGAACTGTGCAACCCACAGATCTGAAGATCCCACTTGCGAACCCACGCCACCGGTGTCTAGTGTCCCAACCCCAGAACCAGCAGATTCTTACAGCCTCTCATCTGGAATCTGCTTAAGGCTACTGAACTCCCCTGGGGAGGGGCAACGAGCACCTGCTGCCCCTGCCTGCTGCCTAAGCCATTTGAGCTCCTTGGGAGAGGGGCAGCAGCCAGCACTGGGACTCACAGCTGGCTAACAACCTAAGCTCCCTAGGTAGGGGAAAGGTGGCACCCCTTTCTATAGCTCCAGGCTGTGCTTTTCCCCTGCTGGAGCCAGGGAGGCTGGACAGCTTGGTCCCAACACACGTCCCCACAACCCAACACATGTCCCCACAACCCAACACATTGGCTGTGGCAGTCTACGGCCAGAGTGCCTCTTCAGGCCCAAACCTGACTCATTCTCCCTCAGTGAGCAGTGCTTCCCTGCAGGATCTCCAACAACTCCAGTCAGAGGCTCAGGGACAGAATTCAGATCTCCCTGGGCCTGAGCCCCTAGGCAGAGCGGGAGGGAGGGTTGCAGTCTCTGCGGACCACCAAACTTAGCTTCTCCTCCTAGTAGTTTGAGGAATCTGGGTAGCACAGACGGGAGGGTTTCCGCCCAGCGAAACACACTCTCCCCACCAAGGGTCAAAGTGCTTCGTTAAATGGGTCCTGCTACCTGTGCCACCCAATTGGGTGAGATCCTCCAACAGGGGTTGTCAGACACCCTACTAGCATCCTAATGGCATCAGGTTGGTGCCCCTTGGGGTACCTCTTGGGGTCAGAGATCCTGGAAGAAGGAGCAGACACCCATCTTTGCTGCTCTCCAGGCTCCTTGAGTGACATCTCCAAGACACAGGAGCGAATCAGATGAATATGGCCTGAAGTGAACCTCCAGCAAACTGCAGCACCCCTACAGAAGAGGGAGTTGACTATTGAAAGAAAAAACAAACTAGCAGAAAGTAGCAACAACAGCATCAACAACAAAAAGGCTCCCATAGAAACCCCATCCAAGGGTCAGCAGCCTCAAAGACCGAAACTAGACAAACTCATCAAGATGAGAAAGTACCAACGAAAAAATGCTGAAAACCCAAAAGGCCAGAGTGCCTCTTCTCCTCCAAATGATCGCAACATCTCTCCATCAAGGGCGTAGAACTGGGCAGAGGATCAGATGGATGAACTGACAGAAGTAGGCTTCAGAAGATGGATAATAAAAAACTATGATGAACTAAAGGAGCATGTTCTAACCCAAAGAAGCAAGAGCCTTGATAAAAGGTTAGAGGAATTGCTAACTAGAATAACCAGTTTATAGAGGAACATAAACGACCTGATGGAGCTGAAAAACACAGCATGAGAACATTGCGATGCATACATAAGTATCAACAACCAAATTGACCACGTGGAAGAAGGAATAATCAGTTTGAAGACTACCTTACTGAAATAAGACATGCAGGCAACAATAGTGAAAAAAGAATGAAAAGTCATGAACAAAACCTCCAAGAAATACGGGACTTCATAAAAAGACCAAACCTACGATTGACTGGAGTACCAGAATGAGATGGGGAGAATGGAAACAAACTGGAAAGCACACTTTACAATATTTTCCAGGAGAATTTCCCCAACCTAGCAAGATGGGCCAACATGCAAATTCAGGAAATACAGAGAACACCATTAAGATACTCCATGAGAAGATCAACCCCAAGACACATAATCATCACATTCTCCAAGTTTGAAATGAAGAAAAAAATGTTAAGGGCAGCCAGAGAGAAAGGCCAGGTCACCTACAAAGGGAAGCCCATGAGACTAACAGAGGATGTCTCAGCAGAAACTCTACAAGCCAGAAGAGATTGGAGGCCCATATTCAACATTCTTAAAGTAAAGAATTTCCAACCCAGAGTTTCATATCCAGCCAAATTAAACTTCATAAGTGAAGGAGAACTAACATCCTTTCCAGACAAGCAAATGCTGAGGGATTTTATTACCAGCAGGCCTGCCCTACGAGAGCTCCTGAAAGAAGCACTAAATATGGAAAGGAAAAACCAGTCACTGCAAAAACACACCAAAATATAAAGACCAATGACACTACAAAGAAACTGCATCAACTAGTGGGCAAAATAACCAAATGGCAGCATGATGACAGGATCAAATTCACACATAACAATACTAATTTTAAATGTAAATGGGCTAAATGCCTCAATCAAAAGACAAAGACTGGCAAATTGGATTCGGAGTCAAGACCAGTTGGTGCGCTGTATTCAGGAGACCAGTCTTACATGCAAGAAACACACAGGCTCAAAATGAAGGGATGGAGGAAAATTTACCAAGCAAATGGAAAGCAAAAAAAAATAAAATAAAAAAAAAAGCAGGGGTTGCAATCCTAGTCTCTGACAAAACAGATTTTAAACCAACAAAGGTCAAAAAAGACAAAGAAGGGCATTACATAGCAGTAAAGGGAACAATTCAACAAGAAGAGCTAACTATCTTAAATATATATATGCACCCAATACAGGAGCACCCAGATTCATAAAACAAGTTATTAGAGACGTACGATGAGATTTAGACTCCCAAACAATAATAGTGGGAGATTTCAACACCCCACTGTCAGTATTAGACAGATCAACGAGACAAAAAATTAACAAGGATATCCAGGACTTTTACTCAGCTCTGTATCAAGTGGACCTAGTAGGCGTCTACAGAACTCTCTACCTCAAATCAATAAAATATACATTCTTCTCAATGCCACATGGCACTTATCCTAAAATCGACCACATAATTGGAAGGAAAACACTCCTCAGCAAATGCAAAGGAGCAGAAATAATAACAAACAGTCTCTCAGACCACAGTGCAATCAAATTTGAACTCAGGATTAAGAAACTCACTAAAAACCATACAATTTCATGGAAATTGAATAACCTGCTCCTGAATGACTCCTGGGTAAATAATGAAATTAAGGCAGAAATCAATAAGTTCTTTGAAACCAATGAGAACAGACAGACAGTGTACTGGAATCTCTGCGACACAGCTAAAGCAGTGTTAAGAGGGAAGTTTATAGCACTAAATGCCCACATCAGAAAGCTAGAAAGATCTCAAATCGACACCCTAACATCACAATTAAAAGAGCTAGAGAGGCAAGAGCAAACTAATCCAAAAGCTAGCAGAAGACAAGAAATAACTAAGATCAGAGAAGAATTGAAGGAGAAAGAGACACAAAAAAAATCCTCCAAGCAATCAATGAATCCAGGAGCTGGATTTTTCACAAAAATTAACAAAATAGATAGACCACTAACTAGACTAATAAGAAGAGAGAAAAGAATCAAATAGACACAATAAAAAATGATAAAGCGGATATCACCACTGACACCACAGAAGTACAAACTACCATCAGAGAATACTATAAACACCTCTAAACAAATAAACTAGAAGAAATTGATAAATTCCTGGATGCATACACCCTACCAAGACTAAACCAGGAAGAAGTTGAATACCCGAATAGATCAATAACAAGCTCTGAAATTGAGGCAGTGATTAATAGCCTACCAAACAAAAAAGCCCTGGACCAGATGGATTCTCAGCTGAATTGTAACAGAAATACAAAGAGGAGCTGTTACCATTCCTTCTGAAACTATTCCAAACAACTGAAAAGGAGGGATTCCTCCCTAACTCATTTTATGAACCCAGCATCATCCTGATACCCAAACCGGGAAGAGACAGAATAAAAAAAGAAAACTTTAGCCCAATAACCCTGATGAAATTTGATGCAAAAATCCTCAATAAAATACTGGTAAACTGAATCCAGCAGCACATCAAAAAACTTGTCCACCACGATTAAGTCAGCTCCATCCCTGAGATGCAAGGCTGATTCAACATACGCAAATCAGTAAGTGTAACCCATCACATAAACAGAACCAAAGACAAAAACCACATGATTATTTCAATAGATGCAGAAAAGGCCTTCGGTAAAATTCAACATCCCTTCATGTTAAAAACTCTGCATAAACTTAGGTATTGATGGAACACATCTCAAAATAATAATAGCTATTTATAACAAACTCACAGCCAATATCATATTGAATGGGCAAAGGCTGGAAGCATTCCCTTTGAAAACTGGTACAAGACAAGGGTGCTGTCTCACCACTCCTATTCAACATAGTATTGGAAGTTTTGGCCAGGGCAATCAGGCAAGAGAAAGAAATAAAGGGTATTGAAATAGGAAGAGAGGAAGTCAAGTTGTCTCTGTTTGCAGATGACATGTGCCAATGCAAAATTCAGTCATCCAAAATATGTTTATGTATGAAATGCCTACTATGCATTTACATTTAAAAAACCCCATCATCTCAGCCCCAAAATTTCTTGAACTGATAAGCAACTTCAGCAAAGTCTCAGGAAACAAAATCAATGTGCAAACATCACAAGCATTCCTTTATACCAACTATAGGCATACAGAGAGCCAAATCATGAATGAACTCCCATTCATAATCGCTACAAAGAGAATAAAATACCTAGGAATACAGGTAACAAGTGATGTGAAGGACCTTTTCAAGGAGAAGTACTAACCACTGCTCAAGGAAAGAAGAGAGGACACAAATAAATGGAAAACCTTCCATCCTCATGGATAGGAAGAATCAATATTGAGAAAATGACCATACTGCCCAAAGTAATTATTATAGATTCAATGCTATTCCCATCAAACAACAATTGTCATTCTTCACAGACGGAGAAAAAAAAACTTTTAAATTTCGTATGGAATCAAAGAAGACCTTGTATAGCCAAGACAATCTTAAGTGAAAAGAACAAACTGGAGGCATCACATTACCTGACTTCAAACTATACTATAGGCTACAGTAACCAAAACAGCATGGTACTTGTACCAAAACAGACATATAGACCAATGGAGCAGAACAGAGACCACAGAAATAACACCACAAGTATACAACCATCTGATCTTTGAAAAGCCTGCCAAAAACAAGCAATGAGGAAAAGATCTGCTATTCAGTAAATGGTGCTGGGAAAACTGGCTAGCCCTATTTAGAAAACTGAAACCAGACCCCTTCCTTATACCTTATACAAAAATTAACTCAAGATTAATTAAAGACTTAAATGTAAAACCAAAAACCATAAACACTCTAGAAGAACACCTAGGCAGCACCATTCAGGACATAGTCCTGGGCAAAGACTTCATGGCAAAAATGCCAAAAGCAATTGCAACAAAAGCCAAGATTGACAAATGGGAGCTAATCAAACTAAAAAGCTTCTGCATAGCAAAGGAAACTATCATCAAAGTGAACAGGCAAACTACAAAATGGGAGAGAATTTTTGCAATCTACCCATCTGACAAAGGTCTAATATCCAGAATTTGCAAGGAACTTAAACACATTTACAAAAAAAAAAAAAAAAAAAAAAAAAACTAAGTCGGCAACCCCGTCAAAAAAAGTGGGCAAAGGATATGAAGAAACGCTTCTTAAAAAAAAGACATTTACGTAGCCAACAAACATGATAAAAAGATCAACATCACTGATCATCAGAGAAATGCAAATGAAAACCACAATGAGATACTATCTCACGCCAGTCAGAATGGTGATTAGTAGAAAGTCAAGAAATGATAGATGCTGGTGACGCTTTGGAGAAATAAGAACGCTTTTACACTGTTGGTGGGAGCACAAATTAGTTCAACCATTGTGGAAGACAGTTCGGCAATTCCTCAAGGATCTAGAACTAGAAATACCATTTGACCCAACAGTCTCATTACTGGATATATACCCAATGGAATATAAATCATTCTACTATAAAGACACATGTACACATATGTTTATTGCAGCACTGTTCACAATAGCAAAGACATGGAACCAACCCAAATGCCCACCGATGATAGACTGGATAAAGAAAATGTAGTACATGTACACTATGGAATGCTATGCAGCCATAAAAAAGAATGAGATCATGTCCTTTGCAGGGACATGGATGAAGGCGGAAACCATCATCCTCAGGAAACTAACATAGCAACAGAAAACCAAACGCCACATGTTCTCACTCATAAGTGAGAGTTGAACATTGAGAACACATGGACACAGAGAGGGGAACAACACACATCAGGGTCTGTTGGGGGATGGAGGGTGAAGGAGGGAACTTACAGGATGGGTCAATAGGTGTGGCAAACCACCATGGCACACGTATACCTATGTAACAAACCTGTACATTCTGCACATGTATCCCATTTTTTTTTACAAGAAATAAATAAAGTAAATAAATAAAAATTGAAAAAAAAAAGAAGGTCTAGGGAACCCTCCTAGGATTCCTCCTCCCAGGCCTCATTAGGCCTGAGCCTCTGCCAGTAGTGGGTCATGGGGTCAAGAGTGGGGACCTGCAGCAGCCCTGCCTAGGACTTGACTCCCTGCTCTGCCTTATGTTAGCTGTGTAACCTTGGGCAAGTTCCTTAATCACTCTGGTCTCAGGTTTCTCATTGGATAAATGGGAATTAGAACAGAAGCAACCTCATGGGGATGTTATACAGAGTATAAAACCATCCATGAAATGCTCTTGCCTCAGGTGAACTCTACCCCCTTACCCTAATTAACTTTTCTTCCTAACATTCGTGGGTACTCACATGATGTCATACTTTTTACTGTATCAACCATTCCCCCACAAGAATACAAGTTCCAGAAAGGGAAGAACCATGTCTTTTTGTTACTGGTTATCCTCTCAGAATGCATAGTAGGCATTTCATAAATAAATATCTGTTGGATGACTGAATTTTGCATTGGTACATACCAAGATAATGTATTGACTGTTGTTATTTTATAATTTAATTATTATTAGCTTGCCATAAAGATTAAATAACATGGAAAACACCTGATTCCCAGTGTGTGTTCAATATATAGGGAATAAATGCTAGCAAAAGAGAAAGGGAGAGATGGAAGATGAATGGAAAGAAGGAAAGAAGCATCAATGCATTCCCAAGCAGAGGTGCTGAGAATAAAATCAACTTGATGTCCAGGTAGGCAGTGGGGCAAAGGGGTGGTTGGTGTCAGGAGACTGAGGAGATGGAACCAGCCACCTCAGTCCCTGGCCAATAACCCATTTTGAGTGAACTGTAGGTCGGGGAGACAAGGCCACCAAGAGAAACCATGCTTCCTAAGAGTGACTTGAGGCTGTCCTGGTCCTGTATGACTCTGCATTTGGGATCTGGAGACATCTTCTGTATCAGAACTTACTCCTTTTGCTATTTCCCAGAGCTAGGAGACCAGGGACATAGAGCTTGGCTGCCTCCTCGAGTAAAAGTCCCTACACACCACCCCATGTCAATATAAATGTATTACGTACCAAGGCAGGTCAGGGTAATCTAGATCGAGTTCTCCTGTCTGCTATTATTTTCTCAAATCTTTGGAAACTCTTGGTATTATTTTTGTAGTTTGTATTCAAATGACCGTTAGTATGTCCTTGCTACATAATAACATCTCTTCAATTATCCTACTCTTCATCCCCCTATCTTTCCCCTCCTCCCCTTTTCCTGTCCCCCAAGGATTTTGTTATTAGAATTTCAGCCTCTTCTCAGAGGGAACGTTTTAGCAGCATGGGTTTATGGCAACCGTAAAGAAGGAAGTTGGAAAGGCAAAGCCGGACGTGATCCCCAGTTTTATAACAAACTCCTGTCAAAACATAACAAACCCCAGCCAGACATGAGTTGCAGTGACAGAATGCAAGACCATAAAGATGATGGAGATCAGATGGGACAGGCACTTTATAGAAACAAACACCTTCCTTGCAAACAGATAGGCGAGTGGAATACTGAAAACCCTCCCTGGGAAAAAAAAACAATGCTAGGAAGAAATAAGAACAAAAACATAAAATTCAAATGACAGCCCAGCCCAAGGAGATAAACTCGAGGCAGACAATCCAATTTTAAATCAAGTCGACATCTCCTCTTGACCTTAATTGACCTCAGTAAGCCGGATCCTGAACAAATATAAAATTAAGAAGTGAGTAACACCCAGTGGAGAAATGGACCATTCGAGTGTAGGTGTTGGAAGTTTCACTCTCAGGACATACTTGGTTTTGTATAGGAATCCTGAAATCATCCATTTCCTTGGGGATGGCCACCAAGGAGCCATAGCACCGCACGAGGTCAGGAATTCAGTGTTCCTAAGAGCTACACATGAAGGTTTTGTATTTGTTTAGATCCTGCACTGTGTCCAAACACAAATTCAGGTTTCTATGGCATTGTCATTATCAGAAAGATGTATGCAGAAAAAGAAGAAGTGAAACTAATATATGCAGCTTACTGGGATGCCAAGATGCACAGGAAGATCTTTTCTACTATCAAGTTGGAAGCATGATAAATGGAGAGAATGGAGGAAACCCTAATCTGGCCTGTACTGACGGAACTCTTTAGATGTTAGGGGTGGGTTCTTCGAGAAATCTTCCTATAGTCTCTCTGGCTTTCCTCTGCTGAGCATTCTTTCTGACTGCTCTTCTGTCTTGTATTTTTCTGGATAATTCTTTCTCTTCTTGAGCTCACAACTTGGGAACTACTTCCTCCAGGGTGTCTTTTCTGATTTCCACAAGCCAAATCTGTTAGGCGCACCTCCTGCAAATTCCATTAACTACGTACCCTTGTCTATTATAGCATTTTTCACATTACAGTGATCCTCACACTTAAACTACACCTGGGGAGCAGGTTAAGATAACGATTCCCAGGCCTCACCCCCGGCAGCTTCCATTTTCATTGGACTGCCATGAGCCTAGGGTCTGACACTTTTAACAAGTGTCCCAGGTGCTTTGGAGGCAGGTGATTTTCAGACCAGATTCAGAGACACTCTGTTTTATTTGAATTGTCTTCGTGGCATATTAGTGTGTGGGTTCCATGAGGACAGACACCCTATCTGCCTTTTTGCATTCGTGCTCATTGTCAGAGCACCCAGCACCTAATAAGAGTGACGCCTTGTATATATGTATATATGTATGAATGTATATGTGTGTACATATATGCATGTGTATATGTTTGTGTATGTGTGCATATGCACATATGTGTACATACATACACGTATCCACACACACATATAGTTACTGACTGAATGTGACATGGAGTTGTGTTTGGTAGGTGACAGAGTCTGCTCTGCTCTATTCAACAGAGAGGACAATGCAGCTGATCCAGGCACAGAATACTGGAGGGAAGTGCAGTGTCCCATAGCCTCCAGTTGCCATCACATATTTTCTCTGTGAGGAGTTCCAGGTGATATGGTTTGGCTCTGTGTCCCCACCCAAATCTCATGTTGAACTGTAATCCTCAGTGTTGGAGGAGGGGCCTGGTAGGAGGTGAAGGGATCACAGGGGTGGATTTTCCCCTTGCTGTTCTCATGATAGTCAGTTCTCATGAGAGATCTGGTTGTTTAAGAGTATGTAGCACCTTCCCCATCACTCTCTTCCTCCTTCTCCAGCTGTGTAGGACATGCTGGCTTCCCCTTCAACTTTCGCCATGATTGTAAGTTACCCAAGGCCTCCTTAGTAATGCTTCCTGTACAGCCTGCTGAACTGTGAGCCAATTAAGCCTCTTTTCTTTATAAATTACCCACCCTCAGGTAGTTCTTTATAGCAATGTAAGAACAGACTAATAACCAGGAGAACCAATGGGATCTTTAGAAAACAAAAACAAAAGCAAAAATTTTTTGCTGTGATTGACAACTAGGCAACACGCTGGCTGCCTTTGTCCTGCCGGAAACTCCGCAAAGCTTACCCTACTGCAGACCACACCAGGCTACAGACCCTGATCAGGAGAGCTCTATCCCACCAGGTGAGAACCTCCTTTAGTGGCCCTTCTGCTGAGAGGATAAATATTTCAGTTTTCAAACCACAAGGACTGCATTGATGCCATGTGGTGAGATAATTTTGGAAATGAAATTGGAAAGATGAAGTTCCTTTTCTAATATTCCCAAACTGTTATGTTTCTGAGACGGGCCACACTCCACTTAAAATACGTTAGAGTGCTGAGCTTTACCCAAGGTTCATTATAGTGGAGACTTTGCATGATGAATTTGTTGAAGATGAGGGATTTGCAGCAATCCAAGGAGGTAATTCCCAGAGCCACCAGGCCATCGTGAGCATGTATGAATTGATAACCAGGGTGATCATTCGTGCAATTTCAGGCTGTGGAGATATGAACAATATCTCACCAGTGGATAATATCAGTTGTCAAGTGTGTTTTATTACCCCTAGAACTCCCTTTTGTTTTTATAGGTTGCTAGTGGATATCTCTGATTTCTTTTTTCTCCTGGCTGCACAGAAATTTGGAAGGGGTTTATTTTATTTTATTTTTCTTCTTTTACCAGAGAAGTTAATAGTAATAGTAGGGAAAAATTAAAAAGAATAAAATGAAGATAGCAGATCAAACATTATGAATAACCATCTCATCGGCACTTTAAATACTATGGAAAGGATTCTAAATGCGTATTTCATTATCTGTAGCTGGTGTAGGAGGATTTTTTTTTTTGAGACGGAGTCTCGCTCTGTCGCCCAGGCTGGTGTGCAGTGGCACAATCTCAGCTCTGATATTCTAGATGGGTGGGCCTGGCACCAGCTGGAAAAGCAACACTGAGTGCTTATGTAGAGAAACCACAGATTAGATAATATATTTCAAAGGGAACAAATAAAGAGAAAACAAAAACTATAAATTTCTGGCACATAGAAGATCTTCAGTAATTATTGGTTGAATGACATTAATGAACCAGATACTTGCTTACAAAAAGAAAGCCAGGATAGGTACAAATCACAAAGATGAGGCAGTGTTCAGAGTGATGGGAAATAGCAATAGTATAATTTTCCTTCTTCATCCAAGGTCTCTTGAGACTTCAGGATGCCTTGGAGATTAAAGACAAGATATCAAGAAGAACAACAGCTATTGGCTGGTTTCATAGGGAGGTTCTGAATGAAAAACTTCAAAGTTCAACTTTTCCTCTGCAGATAGAAACTATTAAGGGGTTTGAGCAAGGCAGGAGCAGATCTGGATTTAAATATTTCACAGCTTTTAACGTCTACTTTTTTAAATGGTCCAGTAGTGCTTAATTTTCCCTGTTAATATTCATATCGAATGGCTGAGAAACTAAGATGGGATTTGATGGTTCTAGTGTGGAGTGAAAGCATTGGTTAATGGGGGAAACATTCCAATCTCTATGTGCCAAAAATAGTTGCCTGTGTAATTTTAGAGACTTTGTCTACAAAAACAGTGGCTACAAAAGCTATTGTCCCAAAGTTTGTGATACTGTGTAATGATCTCAACTCTGATTAACTTATTCTGTCAGTGTTCAATTTTTACCACGTTTATTTTTCTATATATACCACTAGACACTTTGAACCAACTCCCAAAAGATGATCACTATTCTATTCCAAAGCCAAACCTATGACTACAATGTATGCTGCAAGAGGGAGGCCCTTGTTTTTCTGTGTATTCCTGTCTCAGTATCCAGCCTATTTCCTGGAATGCAGCAGGCATTCGATAAATATTCTTTGAATAAAAAAGTAAATGATGACTGCTGCGAATTTAGTAAAATAACACACATTGAGAGTAACTAGAGAAAGCTAGAGGACAAAAAAGAACATGTAAAGTAAATAAAAAAGACAAAATATTCTGCAAAGAAATGCCATTTAATTGCTTTTAAACATATTCTTTAAAATAAATGACTATCAGCCGGGCGTGGTGGCTCACGCCTGTAATCCCAGCACTTTGGGAGGCCAAGGTGGGCGGATTACCTGAGGTCAAAGGTTCAAGACCAGCCTGGCCAACATGGTGAAACCCCATCTCTACTGAAAATACAAAAATGAGCCAGGCATGGCACCACACACCTGTAATCCCAGCTACTCAGGAGGCTGAGGCAGGAGAATTGCTTGAGCCCAGGAGGCGGAGGCTGCAGTCAACCAAGATTGTGCCACTGCACTACAGCGTGGCCGACAGAGAGAGACTTTGTCTCAAAAATAAATAAATAAATAAATAAATAATAAGAAAATAAATGACTATCAATGTGCTATCAATTAAGTGATACTTGAAGATACTTGAGTAAGTCAATATGGTCATATTGATACTCAGCTTATTTCATGTAACATGCCAGGCGTGAAAGCTGCTTAAAGAACTTGAAATATACATATATATACACACACACACGTTATATTGATATATTTAAAGAGCTTAACACCCCCTCACCTCTACTGCTACCATATTTTCCATTATTCATGTGTAAAGCAAACTGCTTTTGGCCCCATGGAGAAAAGAATTTCATACTAAATCGAGTTCCTATAATTCTGAATTTGAGGTGTTCAAAAAGCAG
Organism: Colobus angolensis palliatus; assembly: GCF_000951035.1. NCBI lineage: Eukaryota > Metazoa > Chordata > Mammalia > Primates > Cercopithecidae > Colobus > Colobus angolensis. The sequence goes on along the minus strand of NW_012116088.1, from coordinate 3,229,120 downwards.
AGATCTTACCACAACTACAGTGTGTGTTTGCAACAGCCTCTCCTTGCCACCTCCCTCTAAACTCTTTTTTACCAGTTCTAGCTTCACAGAGGTACCCGTACCATTATTATTATTACAAATTATGTTTATAAAATTGTATTGCATTAGGGATTTTTGTTAAATAAGTAGATTTTAGCTGCACTTGTCATACACAAGAAAAAAGTAACTATGTGAGATGATACATTAATCTGCTTCACCACAGTAATCATTGTTACACAGTGTAGCATCCCATAACACCATCTTAAACCTCAAAACTGCACACTGAAATGTTTGTTTTGTTTTGGTTTTTCTAGAGGCAGGGTCTCGCTATGTTGCCCAGGCTAGTCTTGAACTCCTGGGCTCAAGCAATACACCTGCCTTGGTCTCCCAAAGTGCTAGGATTACAGGCGTGAGTCACCATACCCAGTTACACATTAACATTTTTAAAATAAATAAACAAACAAAAAAATAAGAAATATTAGTAACTACATTTTTTATTATGTGCTAGTCATTGGATTAAGTGTTTTGCCTACACTATCTCCAATAATCTCAATGACTTTATACAGAAGATAGTATTATTATCCCAATTTTATATTAAAAAGACTGGGACTTAGATAAAAGTCACACATGTAGAACATCTGACTCCAGAATCAATCATTGGTCAATAGTATATCTAATGCCATGTCTTTTATTGTGTAGGACCATTATGTGTCCCTTGAAATCTGATTTAACTTTATTAACAATTGAATCACCACGACACCAATCCAGCATGGCCTCTTCCACATTATAAATGAGCAATGGAAGTTTTGCTAGATTGACACCATTTTACGAATAAAGGCTAAAAAAGTACAATTTGCTGTTTTTAAAGTATTAAAGAATTTGTCTCTGTGGTTACAATTTCAAAGAAAATACAATAATATCTGTTTAGGATGGTTAAAATATTCAGAGCTTAAAGATCACCTAGTCTAACCATCTACTAAGGGTTTCTGGCCAATTTCTCTCATCTTTGAAACCTTTCAGTGGCTCCCTATTGTCCTCAAGATGAGGTCCGGACTCCTTAATGTGACTTGCAAGGATCTTTCATGACCTGATCCCTGCTTACCTCTTTTGCCCCATCACCTGCTAGTCCCCTGCATCCTCACGCTATTTACTCTGCATCATCTCACACCTCTCTCCAGATCCCTGCAGCCCACCCCGCATCACAAACAATCACTCTTGCTCCAGCAGCACAGAACTTCTTATAGCCCCTCTGAATCAGATAGCTCTCCCTTGCTTTTGAGTCTTAGTTCATAAAGTTCCATCTGCTTGAAGTGCCTTCTTTGATTAATTTATACTTTAATAACCTCTTCCAGGAAATTTGGAGAAAGGATCACTCAGAAGAGCTTCTGCTATTCCTTCTGCTCAGTAGTGACAGAGCACTTCTCCCACTGGATTGAACCATTGACATGATTGTTCTTTCATGAGACTGTAAGCTCTTTGAAGACAAAGACTTCTACTGTCTGACTCACTGCTGTATCCCCACAGTACCAGGGATGGAGTAGCCTTGATACATATTTGGTGAATAAATGAGTTAGACCTAAAAGCCAGGATGGCCACTCGGTACTCTCCCATGAATATATCAGCTTACCAACGGCGAAAAACACAAATGCAATAAAGTCTTTGGGCAGTACAGTTTTCCGAATACTGGGAGGAGTTTTTGCATGGAAAGCAGTTTGAGACACCCTGAAAACTTAAGGAAGTTTAAGCACACTGCCAAAGCCTGCTAATTTCCATGGCTTCTCTTAGTGATGAAAAAGCACCTCTTGATTCCAGCATGCTGTTTCATCATCATTGAAAAGAGTGTCTCCAATGTCTCCTACTCCTCACAGCCTCTACATAAAACCACTGGTCCCTGCTGTTCTGTTCCAGAATTGTGGAATGGCCCAGTAAGAAGGGTCTATGGAGACCATCCTGTCCAACACTCATTTGTGATATAGGTTGATACAGGACAGGGAACCAAAATCCTTAAAGGCCGCTGGGTAGAAGGCAGCACACTGCATATTTGAACCAAGGTTTTGTGCATTATCTTATTCTATTGATAGCACAACCTTATGAGGTTGGCAGTCATTAACCCCTTTGTATAAATGAGGGAAATGAGAATTAAAGATGATAAGTTGTGCAATGTCACACACTGGCTAGTACATCTAATGTTCTCTTTCCATCTGCCTCATTTTAATTAGACATCCAAACCACCTCATTATAATCAGAATACGCATTAGTTACTGGACTACCTGGAGAACATGAGATGTTTACCTTTATCACCAATTCAAGCCCCTGGTTCTTGTTTGCGCCTATCTTATTCTTTCTCTTGCAGTTTTGCAGTGGCAAAATGTTACTTGTCAAAAAAGTACTGCAAAGGGAGACACATCATCATAAAGCCTAAACTTTGAAATTGGTCATGAATGACCAGCATATGTCAACAACTTTGAAAATAACTTATTCCCAAATCTCACTAGCTAGACACTTCACTTCAGTGCTTGAAATCTAGCCAGGTTCTCGTGGGGAAATCAGGCAAATACAACTTGCCTTATTTCCAGTTCCCAGCTCTGGCTAAGCTTCATTTTACTGCAAATCATCACAAACTTTTTTTTTTTCATTTACTTGCTCTGTGACCTTGGACAAGTTGCTTTACTTTGCTGTGTCTTGTTTTTCTCATCAATAAATAGGAATGATGATAGTCCCTACCTCAAGTGGCTACTGATTAGATGTGGTAACATGTAACGTCCTCATCAAAGTGACTCTCAATGAAGGTCAGCTAGTCTTGTTTTTGACATATATGAGCCTCGACAGCAAGCCTCTCCTACTGTTTACTGTGAAAGGATGCCAACACTTGGATGGAAACGCTGCAGAAGATAGATCGATTAGATAGCCATGAAAGGAGATCTGGACTATAGACAAAGGATTCTCCAGAAACTGCAAGGAGACAGAACACAGAGAACTGCACCTTAGCTATCTTAAAGGTTACTGCTGCTGTGTTTAAAAAAATCCTTCTGGGGGGGCCATATGAAGTACCCACTTGCAATGCCTCCTTCCCCAATGGCTGCATATTCATAGTCAGGGCTTCTTGGCAGTGAGACACACACCATGAGTCACACTGGGAGGTCAGTGACGAAAGGATTATTCCCTTCAGTGTCATCCCTGCCCCACCACAATTCTACTTTTCATTTGCCACTTTATATGCTTAAAACATCTGGAAGTAAATCATCATCGAAGGTACTATAAATGTGTGTGGTAATTATTGATGTGGTCCATACTACAGGGAGCAGCATGCTTCTGTTCTTTTCCAGTTCAGTGAAAAAAGGGTTATAAATGTTAAAAACATTAGACTCCCTGAGTCCACTCTTCTATACAAATGACTATTCTCCCAGGTGCTTGTGGGGAGCTCACTCTACCTTCTGGAAAGAAGGAAGGGAAAACTCACATTTATCATCATTATCATCATCATCATCATTATTTTTTGGCTGCTATCTGTTATGTGTTGGGCCTTTTACATCAACTGTCGCCATTTTATGGGTAGAAAACCCAAGCCCCAGAAAGATTAGATTACTTTCCCAAGTTTACAAAGACACTAAGCAACAAAAGTCAGGGTTCCTGGTGTGGCAGGCAGCCTCTGAGATGGCCCCAGGGAACCCTGCCTCCTGGTATTCACCACCCTGACGAAATTCCTTCTTTTTGTTTGTTGGCTGAATTTAGTAACCTAGTTCTAGCAATAAAATAGAACATGACAGAAGCAATGGGATATCATTTTCAAAATTAGGTTACAAAAAGACTGTGGCTTCCATCATGGGTGACTTAGCATATATTCCACTGAGGAGTGGGATAAACTGACTTGTGAGGACCAGCCTGAACATCTGGCCACTGCAAACACTGAGGGCCAAGCTGCTGGAGTCAAATCAACATGCATATGGGGTTTGTGAGTCAAATTCTGCCCCTTTTCACCATGCCTACACCATTGAAGAAACCCACCCTGATTCCATGTGGCCAATTCCAACCACTCATCAATAAGCCAGGATGTCCCCAAGTTCAACATAAGGAAAAAGAAACAAGGCTGCGTTTCAAACGGTTTGGGTGCAGTGAAACTGGACAGCACATTATGCCTAGTACCTCTTCTTTTTAACTTCTAAACCCTTGTAAACTCTGTGTGAATCAGAAACATACGGGTTGCATTCCTCTGATTCAATTCATCAGAATGTTGTTTTGTAGGGATTATGTGAATTCCAGGAAGGCCTTGAAAAATAGCATTCTTTCATCTCATGCCCCAAAAGCTCCCAATAGGATGGATCCCCACAACACAAGATGTTGCCATTTGACTTAGAACCTCTCCAAGAGAAGCTCAGCATCTATTCAGCTCCTATAGAAGGCCCTGGACTGAAGGTACTGATTTTCCAAATTGATAGTGCATTTGCATCAGATCCATCTTCCTATAATTTTGGGATGAGAAAGGTAACTTTTGGGAAAGACCCTTTTCAACTTTTTTGCCTGACAAAACACTACCCATCCTCTGGTGAGTTAAATCTTTTTTTTTGTTTTTATCCCCCACCATTTGAGAAAGACTCTCTTAAACTTGAGTTACCCAGGGTCGCTTCCAAGATGGTCAAACAGGAAGAGATCTGGTTTACAGCTCCCAGCAAGATTGTCGCAGAAGATGGGTGATTTCTGCATTTCCAACTGAGGTACCTGGTTCATCTCACTGGGACTGGTTGGACAGTGGGTGCAGCCCACGGAGGGAGAGCCAAAGAAGGGCAGGGTGTTACCTCACTTGGGAAGTGCAAGGGGTTGGGGGATTTCCCTTTTCTATCCAAGGGAAGCCGTGAGTGACTGTACCTGAAGAAGTGGTACACTCCTGCCCAAATGCTCCACTTTTCCCATGGTCTTCACAACTGGTAGACCACAGGAGATCCCCTCCCGTGCCTGGCTTGGCAGGTCCCACGCCCATGGAGCTTTGCTTGTGGCTAGTGCAGCAGTCTGAGATGGAGCAGGGATGCTGAAGCTTGGTGGGGGGAGGGGCATCCGCCATTGCTGAGGCTTGAGTAGGTGGTTCTATGCTCATAGTGTAAACAAAGCGGCAGGGAAGCTCAAACTGGGCAGAGCCCACCACAGCTCAGCAAGGCCTACTGCCTCTCTAGATTCCACCTCTGGGGGCAGGGCATATCTGAACAAAAGGCAGCAGACAGCTTCTTCAGACTTAAACATCCCTGCCTGACAGCTCTGAAGAGAGCAGTGTTTCTTCCAGCAAGGAGTTCAAGCTCCAATAATAGATGGATCTCAAGTGGGTCCCTTACCCCTGTGTAGCCTGACTGGGAGACACCTCCCAGTAGGGGCCAACAGACACCTAATACAGATGGGTACCCCTCTGGGATGAAGCTTCCAGAGGACGGATCAGGCAGCAATATTTGCTATTCTGCAGCCTCCGCTGGTGAAACCCAGGCAAACAGGGTCTGGAGTGGACCTCCAGCAAACTCCAACAGACCTGCAGCTGAGGGGCCTGTCTGTTAGAGGGAAAACTAACAAACAGAAAGGAATAGCATCAACATCAACAAAAAGGATATCCACACCAAAACCCCATCTGTAGGTCATCAACATCAAAGACCAAAGGTAGATAAAACCACAAAGATGGGGAGAAACTGGAGCAGAAAAGCTGAAAATTCCAAAAATCGAGACCATCTCTTCTCCTCCAAAGGAACACAACTCCTTGACAGCAAGGGAACAAAACTGGATGAAAATGCGTTTGATGAGTTGACAGAAGTAGGCTTCAGAAGGTTGATAATAACAAACTTCTCCAAGCTGAAGGAGCATGTTCTAACCCATTGCAAGGAAGCTAAAAACCTGGAAAAATGTTTAGAAGAATGGCTAACTAGAATAACCAGTGTACAGAAGAGCTTAAATGACCTGATGGAGCTGAAAACCACAGAACAAGAACTTTGTGAAGCATACACAAACTTCAATAGCTGATTCAATCAAGCGGAAGAAAGGACATCAGTGATTGAAGATCAAATTAATGAAATAAAGCGAGAAGACAAGATTAGAGAAAAAAGAGTGAAAAGAAATGAACAAAGCTTCCAAGAAATACGGGACTATGTGAAAGACCAAATCTGTGTTTGATTGGTGTACCTGAAAATGACGGGGAGAATGGAACCAAGTTAGAAAACACTCTTCAGGATATTATCCAGAAGAACTTCACTAACTTAGCAAGGCAGGCCAACATTCAAATTCAGGAAATACAGAGAATGCCACAAAGATACTCCTCGAGAAGAGCAATCCCAAGACACATAATCATCAGATTCACCAAGGTTGAAATGAAGGAAAAAATGTTAAGGGCAGACAGAGAGAAAGGTCGGGTTACCCACAAAGGGAAGCCCATCAGACTAACAGCGATATCTCAGCAGAAACCCTATAAGCCAGAAGAGAGTGGGGGCTAGTATCCAACATTCTCAAAGAAAACAATTTTCAACCCAGAATTTCATATTCAG
>NW_012116088.1:3221048-3222543 GCF_000951035.1 Colobus angolensis palliatus | reverse complement strand
GGTTACCCACAAAGGGAAGCCCATCAGACTAACAGCGATATCTCAGCAGAAACCCTATAAGCCAGAAGAGAGTGGGGGCTAGTATCCAACATTCTCAAAGAAAACAATTTTCAACCCAGAATTTCATATTCAGCCAAACTAAGCTTTGTAAGTGAAGGAGAAATAAATCCTTTACAGACAAGCAAATGCTGAGAGAGTTTGTCACCATCAGGCCTGCCTTACAAGAGCTCCTGAAGGAAGCACTAATCATGAAAAGAAACAACCCGTACCAGCCACTGCAAAAACATGCCAAATTCTAAAGATCATCAACGCTATAAAGAAACTGCATAAATTAACAGGTGAAAACACCAGCTAGCATCATAATGACAGGATCAAATTCACACATAACAATATTAACCTTAAATGTAAATGGGCTAAATGCCCCAATTAAAAGACACAGACTGGCAAATTGGATAAAGAGTCAAGACCCAACAGTGTGATGTATTCAGGAGATCCATCTCATGTGCAAAGACACACATAGGCTCAAAGTAAAGGGATGGAGGAAGATCTAACAAGCAAATGGAAAGCAGAAAAAAGCAGGGGGTGCAATCCTGGTCTCTGATAAAACAGACTTTAAACCAACAAAGATCAAAAGAGACAAAGAAGGCCATTATGTAATGGTAAAGGGATCAATTCAACAAGAAGAGCTAACCATCCTAAATATATATGCATCCAATACAGGAGCACCCAGATTCACAAAGCAAGTTCTTAGAGACCAACAAAGAGACTTAGACTACCACACAATAATCGTGGAAGACTTTAATACCCCACTGTAAATATTAGATCAAGGAGACAGAAGGTTAACAAGGATATCCAGGACTTGAACTTAGCTCTGGACCAAATGGACATAATAGACATCTACAGAACTCTCCACCCCAAATCAAGAGAATATACATTATTCTCAGTACCACATAGTACTTATTCTAAAATTGGCCACATAATTGGAAATAAAACACTCCTTAGCAAATGTAAAAGAAGAGGAATCACAAGAAACTGTCTCTCAGACCACAGTGCAATCAAATTAGAACTCAGGATTAAGAAACTCACTCAAAACAGTACAACTACATGGAAACTGAACAACCTACTCCTGAATGACTACTGGGTAAATAATGAAATGAAGGCAGAAATAAAGATGTTCTCTGAAACCGATGAGAACAAAGACACAATGTACTGGAACCTCTGGGACTCATTTAAAGCAGAGTGTTGAGGGAAATTTATAGCACTAATTTTGTAGCCCACAAGAGAAAGCAGGAGAGATCCAAAATCGACACTCTAACATGCACTAGAGAAGCAAGAGCAAACACACTCAAAAGCTAGCAGAAGACAAGAAGTAACTAAGATCAGAGCAGAACTGAAGGAGATAAAACAAAAAAAACCCTTCCAAAAAAAAAAATAAATAAATCCAAGAGCTAGTTTTTTTAAAAGATAACAAAATATATAGACCGCTAGCAAGACT
>NW_012116088.1:3087836-3218152 GCF_000951035.1 Colobus angolensis palliatus | reverse complement strand
CAGGGACATGGATGAAGCTGGAAACCATCATTCTCAGCAAACTATCACAAGATCAGAAAACCAAACACTGCATGTTCTCAATCATAAGTGGGAGTTGAACAATGAGAACACTTGAACACAGGAAGGGGAACATCACACAGTGTAGCCTGTCAGCGGTTGGGGGCAAGGGAAGAGATAACATTAGGAGAAATACTTAATGTAGGTGACGGGTTGATGTGTGTAGCAACCACCATGGCATGTATATACCTAGGTAACAAAACTGCACATTCTGCACATGTAACCCAGAACTTAAAAGTATAATTAAAAAAAAAAAAAATTGAGTCACCCACATCCCTGTCCTTTAAATGGTTGTCACTTACACCAAGATAGTAAATGGATTCCAGCTCATGTTTTAAATTAAAATGATTGGGAGTCAGAGCCTGAGTCCCATGCTGAGAAGGATTCTGGAGCCATGACAAGGATACCTTGTATTAGCATCAATGAAGAGTTTAAAGATTGACTTTGGCTGTCTGCTTTAGACACAGATGAAGGGAGTGATCCATGCACACCCTATATTTGCTGTTCTTGGTTTGTGCTATAACGCAGTCATGCCCTTAAGGACTATTGAAAGATGTGTGGGGATGTTTTGTCTGTAGCAAACCATTACAGAGTTTATGCTTTTGAATTCTCAGGCTGGGGGAAAAGGAAAAGAAAAAATAAATAAAAATAGATCCCGTACCTCTCTTTTTGTTACGCCATTACCTGACTCTTTTTGTGCAGGTTTGCCCTCAGTAGCTACTCCACCCTCCTATATGTGCTGTTTCTAATCTTCTATCAGTTAGCAAACCACGTAATCAAGCCCTTTGGAAACAGTCAATATGATTCCAGGTCAGGGCTCACAGGCTATAGTGTAGGTGAAATGTAAGAGCTTTGCCTTGCAGGATTTGTTGTTTCTATTTTGGAGGCTCTGGTCTTCATTTTTAATATCCTGGTTTCTCAGGTATCTTCTAGATAAGTGGAGTCTCTCACTGAGAAGTGGCCCCTAGAGACTGGTTATATAAGTGATGGGCCGTGTAGAACATTTGCAGAGTTAAGGATTGTTTTATATGAAGGCATATGCAGTATAAAACACCACCACAAATTACCAACGCCCCAGTTGAGTTACACTGAGGGGCAAATCCCAAAACTTATCATCATGTTATCCCACTTTTACAGAAGAAACCACTAAGGCTCAGGGAGTCACGGTGGTGTGCTTAGGACCACAGAGCGATGTCAGTGACAGAGTTGAGCTTCCAGTCCACTTGGGTGCATAAGGAAAACCACACAAATGTGGGAAGGAGGGAAAAGCCTTTATCATTCTGTGCTGCTCCAGCCATAGCCAGTATGTACTTTCTCCTCTTCTCCCAAATTACTAGACCAAAGGAACCAGAAATGGAGAGCTGCAAAGATGACACCTAACAGGTGGTAGGCCTACGGTATCGTACCTCAATGCCAGCCTGTAGAGTAGATTAAATGCCTTATGGTTCCAATGGCACTCTGGTTACTTAGGAGATAAGCTGATCCCTAGACAATAAGATCCTGTCATTTACCTGAAGAGCCTTCAGGCTGTATGACAACTTATATTTATGTATTTTGTTTTCAACTCTGCATCTTTATTCTTTGAGGTTCATAATAGGAATAATTTTATTACAGTAAATCCTCTTACATTTGGACTACGGGAATGTGGGGGTGGGGGACAAGAGGGGCAGTTTGAATTGGTGAGAACCCTAAACCAATTCAAGAGACGACATGTTTTTTATAATTAATCTGCCAGGAAAAAAAAAAAAAAAAAAACCAGCTCCAAAGCAGCTGGGTGTCAAAGCAGTTCAAATAGGATTTGCAAAAAGAAGCGCTGAGAAGCCATTGAGAAGGAAAAGCAATATAATTGCCCTAAGATTTTAAGAAGCACTATCTGTGTTATATTAAAGTTTACTCTGCAATTTGTACTTCCTGATAACAAAAATTTTCCAGAGAGGACTCCAGTTGGATCTGCCTTAATTGAAATCAGAAATCCCCATCTGATCACAAACAATTTAGGTGAGGAAATTCCTCAAAGCCATTTTGCTCTGGGAAAAACAAAGGCTCCTACTGCGTTGCTGTAAATCACTGGCTTTGAAAACACTTTCTTCAGTCTGGCCCAGCCCAGGGAAAATATTCACAAATTCTACTTTCGTGGAGTCTAAAGGAATGAGGCTTCAGTTACAAAACTGGGTTGTTTTTCTCCACTTAACATAAGGAATCCCAATTCTTTGTGAGAAAGGCTTGAATGCTCTATGGAAGTTCTTGCCTAGACTGATAAATTTTTTTTTCATTCCCTCTCCTCATAGAGCAGGTGTCTTTTTCTCCAACAAGTGGTTGAAAGACAGCTGTTATTCATAAGCAATTATGTGGGTGTTTAAATGATATGATGTGGCCACACTGTAAAGTCAATGAAGCCTCATTCATTAATTCCACAAGTCTTTATGGAGTGCCCACTCTGAGCCAGGTGCAGGGCTGGCTACGTGGTCAACCAATGCTCCCCATCTGTCCTCTTGGGGTTTAAAACTGACTCAACAACAAGCAGATGTCGCACAAATTAATATATAGTAATTAATTGTAACAAAAGCTACCAAGAGAAGCCCTGGATGCTTGGAGAACATAATGGGGAGACTTAATTAAGATAGGGGTGTTAGGACAGACTGCAGAAAGAAGAATGGAAATAATGTGGCATGGAAATAATGTGGCAGGGACAACAGCAGGGGAATAAACTATTCTTTAATATATTAATTGTGAAGATTTCTTCTTCCATTTTTCCACCAAGAGAGGGTCATAGCAGATGCATGGCAGATGCTTGAGATTAGAAGTTGAACAAAGCACATCCTCTGTCAAAAGAGAGGGGGCACAGGGTACTGGATTCTGGAGTCAGGTGCCAGGCTCCACATCCTGGCTCTGCCACTTGCCAGCAGGACAGCTTGAGCAAGTGCTTCATCTTTCTGTGCTTCATTTCTTTATTTTTGAAGCACAATACTAACAGCACTCACCTTGTAGAATTAAAGGGCCTTAAGGATTAAACGAAAGAAAAACATAAAATGCTTACTAGAGTAGTCCCTGGCACATGAGAAGGGGTCTGTGATTGCAAATGACTGAACAGTCATGAGAGTGCAAAGAAGGGAACTATAGATTTTGCTAGAAAATGTATTAGAAAGGAGTTCAGCATTGCAGGAAATAAAAAGCAGGATACCAAGGAAAGACAGCCCCACACTTGCACTTGGTACTTCCTGGCGTCCTACTCTTTGTGGTGTTGAATGGGCACAGTGACCTCCTCAAGTGCTGTAACTGATGCATGTTTCTTACAAATGAGCGTTCACTGTGCAGCAGTATAAGGGCATCTGGAGAAAACTCTCTGGAAGTATTTGCTGAAAGAACGTACAAATAGAACTCAGAAGTCACCTCGCCCAACGCAGCCCGATCCAGCTCAGATTGCTCGGAGGCAGGGAATCTCTGGGAAAGGAGGAATTAATAACTTAAGTAAAACCCAAAGAACTTCAAAAATGAAATGGAGATAGGCACACGTTAATGGTATCCAATGTGTCAACACTTCATTTTCTAATTAATTTATATAAATTCTGTATTTTGCAAACCTTTTTTATACCGTAGATTTAAAGTATGCATCTCCTTTCATTGATGTATTCATTGAGCAAAAACATGTGTCCAGTGAATTACGTCTACCTGCCAAGCCCTGTTCTGGTTACTAGGACATAAAGGTAGACACCTCACTCTTCCTGCTTTCGAGGAGTTTATCACCTGGTACGTGACACAAACAAGGGCACAGATTGATACACTAAGACAACAGCAATGTGCCTTGTGATAGAAATAGACGCAGGGGTTTTGTGGGAACACAGAGATGTCATCTCCAATTTGGAATGGGTACGATCCTTTTTTAATGCTCTGTTAAAATTAATTAAATATTAAGAGGGAAATGTAACATTTCCCTATTAATATTAGGGAAATATTCCCTCATCTTGCAAAAAGAGCAGTTGCAAAAAGAAGTCAGGCTTGGATCTTTCAATTTTTGAATCAAGTTTCAGAGCAAAGTTTGAGAGTTTTTATAAAGTTTACCAAAGGAGAAGAATAAACTAAGTAAGTATTATAATCCTTACTTGGTTTCACATTTTTCCCCCTGAATGATTGTATGTAGAATTCACTCTAGGTAAAACGTTTCTAATGTTGTCTTGGAGAAAAAAAAAATGGTTCCCCAATTTTTGTTGCATGTAAAATAATTTAAAGGTTAAAAAGCTAATTGTGCTAACAATTGGGTCTATAGAAATTTAGCATGGGCATGACTTGACTTCAGAGACCACTATGAAACAAAACCCAAAGACAGGCATAACATCTAAATACCAAACTGGCAAAAACAGATCTTTTAGTGAGAAAAGAATAGTAAGTTTGATGAAAGAAAACAGGGGAATCTGAAACCAAAGGAATTATTATTATTATTATTATTGAGACAGAGTTTTGATCTTGTTGCCCAGGCTGGAGTGCAATGGCACGATCTTGGCTCACTGCAACTTCCACCTACCAGGTTCAAGCAATTCTATTGCCTCAGCCTGCCAAGTAGCTGGGATTAAAGGCATGCGCCACCACACTTTGCTAATTTTATATTTTTAGTAGAGACAGGATTTCATTATGTTTGGTCAGGCTGGTCTCAAACGCCTGACCTCAGGTGATCCACCCACCTCGGTCTCCCAAAGTGCTGGGATTACAGGCGTGAGCCACCATCCCCAGCCTTATTTTTTAATTATTGAAATGTAGCCCCTGTTTTGCATTAAATTCATTCCTTCAATAAATACATCACCAGGGACCTAGCACTGCCCTAAGCGCAGGAGATCCAGAGGCAATGGGCAGATGTGCTCTGCCTTCACAGCGTTCACACTTGTGCAAGACACCTGCAGAAGATAAAGATGACAAATAGCATATGTTGTCCATCTGTTTCCAACAACTTTACAATATTTTCACACCAGTGAAGTTAGCTAATTCCCAAATTTTCATCCATCCATCTGTCCATCCTTTTGTTAATTATTTGCTAAACATCTACTCTGTGCCACTTTGCTTTCTACATGTTTGAAGCATGCTAGATTTCTCCTTTGTAGTGGTTATGTCAGTTGGAATGCATTACCCAAGCATCTGTTTAGTGTCTTATAACCCTTATATTCTACAAGGGATAAGAGGACAAGTATTCTACCTTGTGGTTGTACAAAAAAGATATATTTAATATTTGCATGATGAACAAACAGATGAACTAATAGTTTTTTGGTGAAGAAGGTGGGTAATAGAGAACTGTAATATAGGCTAGTCAGTGCAATAATGGAAATTCCTTAGATGTTTAGTGGATCGTAGATCATTAACTGAAATATGAAGGACCTCCTAAGTTGCTGGGCATTAGAGAGGCTTCAGGAACAATCCTGACTTTTTAGGAGGAGGAATATGTCACCAGGACAATATTAGGGATGAGTGCTCAGTCTTCCTTCTGATCCATGGGGTGAAGGAAAAGAACAGTAACAGCTAGCATTTTGTGACCATTTACTACCAGCCAGACACTACTAAAACTACTTGTTATATGTTAAGTAATATAATCCTCACAGCAAAATCTATGAAGTGGGCATTATTTTTATCTTCAATCTCCGTATAAGGAAACTTACTTATAAAGAGGTGAAGTGACTTGGCCCAGGTTTCACAGCTTGTAATTGACAGATACAGGATCAAACTCAGATAGTCTTGTTCTACCTTTTCCTCTGGAAGTAGATTCTACGCTAGAAGGCTGTCAAAGAACTACATATTTGATATCCCAGACCTAATATAAGATTTCTATTTGAAACTGGTCCTTATTAGGAAATACTGTCATTTTTAGTTAAAATTCAACAACAACTTCAAGACAATTTTGTTTTCATTAAATTGAGTCAAATTTCAGTCTAGGCTTGGAGTCCTTGTCCCCATGATGATTACACATTTAAGACAAAGAGGACACTAGTTCCAAATGATCGTGGGAAGTTGAAAACTATAAGGAAGAAAAGAACAAAGCCAAGGAGATGGACATAGATGGAAACTGGAAGCATTTTGGATTTGACTAGGGAGTTTGGTGGTAGAGGAGAAGGAGAGGATACCTCTGTGATGTGTGGACAATATTTTCATAGAAAGAAATGAAAAGGCCATTTTAGGAGAAGCTGACTTTATTTCAGGAGAGGGCAGGTAGGAAACTGGTATTTCACATAAAGGAGCTTACCTTTTAGTATCTACAAGAGGAACAGGAAATGAGCCTATGTGGAAAACAGGGCATGTTCAATGAGAAAGAAAGCAAAGGGGAAGTTTCTAGCATGAGAGCTCAGGGGGCATGGTAATTGTGTTAGTCTGTTTTGCATTGCTATAAAGGGAGACTTGAGAGGTTTAATTGGCTCATGGTTCTGCAGGCTGTACAGGAAGCATGGCATGGATATCTTCTCCACTTCTAGTAAGGGCCTCGGGGGGCTTTTATTCACGGCAGAAGGAGAAGCAGAAACAGGTGCATCACATGGCAAGAGAAGGGGTGCAGGAGAGAGAGAGGTACCAGACTCTTTTTAATAACCAGATCTCCTGTAAACTCAGAGCAAGAACTCACTCATTACCATGGGGATGGCACTAAGGCATTCATGAGGGACCCGCTCCCAAGATCCAATCACCTCCCACAAAGCCCCACCTACACTGGAGGTCACATTTCAACTTGAGATCTGGGGTACACATATACAAACTATATCAGTAACAGTGTTGAGAAAGCAAGTATTTGAGGAGCTTGCTTTCTCCTCAAAAAGGACACATAGAGTCACATTGAAAACAAGGCAGAAAGCTGGGATCAGGGGCCAGGGGAAAGAACATTAACAAAGGAAAGAAAATATCAGTAAGAAACAATTACTAAAAGTAACTAAAGTGGGGGGAGGGACATGACTTAGTATAAAGAAAATTAAGTATTCAAAAGTGTGTAGAATTATTGCCTGTCAACTAAAAATTAAAGTGAAAAATTAAGAACTGGTAGCCAAAAAAAAGAAATAAGAATTCTGAAGGGGAAAGGAGAGTTGCAAGACAGCACAACTTCAAAACATGGTCTCATCTCCCAAAAACCAAATTGCCTCAGAAAGCAAAGTGCTTGGAGGGAAATTCATAGCAGTCCTAGATAATACGGGAGAGAGGAATGAGGTCATGCCTACATTATTGAGCCAACTAGTAAGTCTGAACCTTCTAGCATGATTAATATGACAAAGAACTATATAGTAACTATCAGAATATACTACGGGAAAAGGAAATGTTAAGAAAAGGAGAGAACATAGCAGGTAAACGCACACAAACCCACACCTAATGAAAAAAAATGTGAAAAAAACAGGAAATACCCATAAAAACTTGATGATACAGAACTTGATAAAAACATGAATTTAGTAAACTAAGAGCTCAGCGACAAGATGATCAAATACCAGAAGGAGATAAATGGAAAATAAAAGGAAAGAAAATCTCACAAAAAAGCATGAAGGAACAAGATAACATTGTCGCGGAACTAGTAATAATTCACTGGGCTTCCTTTCCATGGACCCAGCTTCAGGACCCTGTTCCTCCTCAATGACAGTGGCTCTCCTCCAGGTGGCCATGATCAATCATTTGGAGGTGGCTCTTGCAAGGAAACCCATGAACCTTTCTCTTAAGGATATGTTTAATTATTGCCCCTCTTAGACTATGAGCTCCTGGAAAGCAGACATTATCTTTGCCTACTTGATAGATGCTCATGGGTAACTGCCACCTTCAGCAGTGAATAGACATTGGACAAATAGATCATTCACATCAAGATCAACATAGCGTTTCATTCAGGCTTAAGTTTGAATAAAAAAGAAAATCGTAGAGGGGTGGCAGGAAGACAGTCTTTTAAATTTTTTTCTTTTTAGGGAATGAGAATGTCCTCCCACCTGAATAGCAGGATTGGTGAAGCACCTGAACCTCCACGTACAGTTCCTGGCAGAGCCACCTTAAGAACATCTTTCACATCATAGACTTGTATGTATATTCATTACAACAATTTCCCGGTAGATGGCAGTAAGCTGTCTTGGTCTACATAATCGGTTTATCACAACGATTCTCTAACAGATGGAGATAAAAGTATCTTGGTGGGGTGTGGGGGTGCACTTTCTCTTAATTCCCATGGAGGCTCCATATGTGCTAACTGCAGTGCCCAGAGCATGACATACCTATGTTCAAGTCCTAATGCCACACTCAGTTACTAGCTGTATGCTCTTCAAAAAGCAATAGAACTGCTCTGAGCTTCCTATTTTCAGATTCCTTATCCATATCAAAGGATTGAGAATAGTTCTTTTCTCATAGAGAGATATCAAGAAGTCATTAAGACAATGCAAGTAACACATTTAGCATGGCTAATTGGCACAAAATAAGGCCTAAATGTTCTTTGCTATCATCATCATTATTATTATTTATTATTGTTAAATGGCACTAAAACTCTGATCCCTTTGCATTTTACAAACCAAGAAGGCAAATTACTCTCAAAATAAATAGAGTATGCAGATCATGCCTAAAAATATAGTAATTATTTCAAGCTAATAAAATACATTTTATATCTAAGTACTTCAAAATATTTTGTGTATTCCAAGTATTTGCCATAGAAACATCTTAAAACAACCTCTTCATTTTGGTCTTTGGTAGAGAGTAATTAATGTTGTTTAATTAAAAAAAAAAAACACCCTGCCCAGTAATTAAATGCATCTCACAAATAAAGTGTCATGAATAAACTTAGTGTATTATAATGCATCATTTTATTTGCTGGCTTTTTTCTTACAGAGTCTTGAGATGCATTGTGAGAAATAATGTTTGTGTGTGTGCAATGGTAAATATAGCACCTAACCATGCTTTTTCATTGTTTCTTTGGTCTCTCCTAAACACCACACAACCCTTCCAAGTGCTGCTTCTTGAGTAATTGTTTTTTGTCAATGTTTTGTCAACTTGTCAATTGCTCACACACAGTTTATGAACACTCTCACAGCACAGCTGTCTACGGTCTGACAGAGAAACCCATCCATTTGCAATGCCATTAAATATGGTACCCCCGTTTGAAGAAGCTCTGTTTATACCTTGGAAGAGTGGGAGAGCATGTGTGAGATTTATTGCAGCTGCTTTGGTAAATTCTGGTTTTGACAGAATATTTTTGAATACAGAATGCCAACCAGTGTAGAGACATAAATGATGAGACTTGCACTTCAATATTTCATCCCAAGTTCCAGGTGTTTTCTTAAAAAAGGACTGATCTAATGCCATTAGGCACTAAATCCAGTCAGGTGTCCATTTTTTTTTTTTTCGTGACCAACTTAATCATTAGGTATTTCACATGAACGAATTTTTTTTCTTTTCTTTTAATTTCTTTCTTTCTTTCTTTTTTTTTTTGAGATGGAGTCTCACTCTATGGCCTAGGCTGGAGTGCAGTGGCACAATCTTAGCTCACTGCAACCTCTGACTCCTGGGTTCAAGGGATTTTCCTGCCTCAGCCTCCTGAGTAGCTGGGATTACAGGCATGCACCACCATGCCCAGCTAATTTTTTTGTATTTTTATTAGAGATGGGGTTTCACCATGTTGGCCAGACTGGTCTTGAGCTCCTGACCTCAAGTCATCCACCTGCCTCGGCCTCCCAAAATGTTGGGTTTATAGGTGTGAGTTGCTGCACTCGGTCATGAACCAATTTTTTGTCTTATAGTTTCTGATAAGGTTTCTCTTTCATAATTTCACATTTTAGCTTCCATTATCCTTTTCTATTAAACTAGTTCCGATCATCTTCCACATCAGATATTCAGGTCATTCGCCTTTCAGGCACCCTTATCTTTTCTGTCTTCCACTCTCATCCTCATCCTGTTACTCTTATAGGTATCTTTAGGTAACCTCATTTGCTTTTAGTGGCCCATCTGATACGTAGACATAAGCATGAACACTTAAGTTGGAAAAAGAAAAACTCTTATTATTGTTGAAACGAAATAAAATCACCCCCACTCTCTATATTATCTGTGTTTAATTCAGGCTTTGGCAAAAAGGAGCACAGACAAATAACCGCATTGACACCTACGACACCTTTTAGGCAAAAGACTAAGTCCCAAGGATTCTGACTCCACTAATTCAGAATCTAAGCTAATTCACACAGCGGCTGAGGTTTCCTTTTATAATCGTTGTAGTAATTTTAAAAAAGGGTTGATTAGGTAGATTCAAATATAAGCAAGACTGACAGAGGAATGTTTTACCTACTTACACTCAAAGAAAACTCGAGAGAAATAAGCAACAGGAGGTAAATTCAGGTTAAGATACGTAGATTCAGAATCAACAGAAGCAGGGATTTTTTTCTATTTGATACATCCAGGATTGTGGCTGATCACATGAGCTTTGGGTCAGAGTTTAAATTTCAGACCTGTTGCTTGATAGCTGTGACTTTACCCTCATCTTTCTAAGTCTCAGTGTTTTTGGTTGTATAATGGAATGATAACAGCATCTACTTCAAGAGCTGTCTTGAAAATAAGTAGAATGTAAGTAATTAGTCTGAGAGCCATTTGGGGTGGCTGGCAGACATCCGAGTGGCCTCAGAAAGTGGGGAAGACCCACTCTCGGGCTAGAATCTCTTTGAGCACTTTGCATTGATTCTTTAGATAGAATGAGACATCCTTTAAAGCTCTTTCTACCCCCAAATTTTGTTATTCTGTGAAGTAACCAAGCATTTGAGGACTCTTTAAGCATTGAAATGAAATGTGTAAAATCAATAGACTATCTACAAATTCCTTCACCCTTTCATTAAAGCACATCTCCAAAGAACGGCTTCTAAGTTTCCACGACTTTTTCACAGTTCAATTTTTTAAAATACACTGTAATTCAGAAATCTCTCTTTCCTCTTTCTCTTTTTGTCTATTTCTCTGCTTATTATCTTGATCTAGAACAAGTCAGTTTCAGAGTACTGTAAATTCTATATTAACTGTGGAATACTAGATCCTTCTTCCCAACTCTTTACTCCACTCTTTTAATAGGCTTATATAAAAACACTTCGCCATGTGACATTGCAAACATTTTCAGAAAAATAGGTAGAGCAAACTTTCCCAGGCATTCGACTTTGAGCTTAGCTGTGTGACTTCCTTTGGCCAAAGGAATGTTACTGGTTCAACATGGCTTGTTGCACATCTGCCATAATAAGAATATGGCCTGGGGAGCCACTGGCCCCCGAATGAATCTGATCTGCAGCCTGGAGTCAAGCCCTACCAATCCTAGCAGGGCCTGGAGGAGTTACAGCTGACTTGCAGATTTAAGAGGAAGAAATCAATATTTGTCCTTGTAGGTACTGAGATTTGGTGCTTGTTATGCAGTATTATCACAACAAATGCTAATCCCTGTCCAGGAACATCAAAAGCAAAAAGGAGCTGCAACAACTTCCTCTGGTTCTCTTCCACAAAGTTCACATAGTTACAAACAATAGTCAATATGTCACATATTAATAGAAAAGGGGAAAAGCATGCAGTCGCTTTGGAAAACAGTCTGATGGTCCCTCAAAATGTTGAACACACACTTACCATATGATCCAGCAATAACACTACTAGCAATACCACTACACAAAAGAAATGCAAACATATATCCATGTAAAAACTTGCACATGAGTGGTCATAGCAGCATTATTCATATAGCCAAAAAAATGGAAACAACCCATATATTCATGAATTGAGGAATAGTTAAATGAAATGTGTCACATCCATATAAGGACTATTTGGTCAGAAAAAGGAATGAAGTACTGATATATAGTACAACCTGGAGGAAACCTGAAGACATTATGCTCAGTGAAAGAAGCCAGTCACAAAATACCCCATGCAGGATGATTCCCTTTATATAAAATGTCCAGAAAAGGCAAATATATAAAGCTTGGGGAAGAGAGTAAGGAAAGTGACTGCTAATGAGTATGGAGTTCCTTTCTAGAGTGATGAAAATGTTCTAAAATTGATTATGATGATGGTTGTACAGCTCAATGAATATAGCAAAAACTATTGAATTGTATACTTTAAATAGGTGAATTGGATAGCACATGAATTATGTCTCAATAATGCTGACATATAAGAAGAAAAATGAAAAATTATTTCTGAATAGTGTGCATAAGAGTATGTCATAATGATATGCAGCCTCTAGTGAATGATCACTTTTGCCAGGCAGAGGGTCCCAAGCTCCATGCTGTGATGCCCCTGGTAATTGCATTCGATCTGACCCTACTTTTCCCTTCCTGAGGTCCTCAGGATGAAATCCAAGCTCCCAAGAAAGGCGATCATGTTTCACCTCAATCTTGCCCTGTGCTTCAGCTCAGCAACACCAGTCATTTTATTCCCACTGACTCCATGTCTTTGCCATGTCACTCCCTCTTTCTGACACCACGTAGGTGAATTCCTATTCAAATACCAATACTTGTGTTATGAGGTTCTCTCTGCAAGACCTTACCTGACTCTCAGGTCCTCCTTGAAAGAGAAATAATGCATTTCCCCAACTTTTAGAGTATTTATAACCAAAGTTAGTACATCTTACAGGCTTATTCAGCTTTCTCCTATGCTAACCTACACTCGGAACACATTTTTATTGTTTTCTTCCTCACAGTGCACCTCTAATCATTGCTCACTGGTCTGTTTTCCCTAGTAGAAGAATTCCTTGAGAAAAGTAACTTTTCTTGTATCCCGAACACATCACATAGCATCATAGCACATAGTAGGTATTCAATACATGTCTGTAAATAAAGTAGCTGATCTCAATTGCTCTCCACAGCTCTCTTAAATGGCAGATGTTCTCTTCTCATTTTATGCACAAGGAAGTTGAGTCTTGGAGAGGGTTAGGTAGCTTGCTGGGCTCCCCTCGGTAGTAATTGTTACAACTATAACTTAAGCTAAGAGCTCCAAACTTAAATTCCAGCTCCTTTGCCCTCCGTCATCATAAAGGAAGACAGCGTCAACTCAGATCTGATAAGAAACACCATAGTAGATGAAAGTGTTTTCTAGCCATTTCTGCCACAGACTTTCTGGGGAAAGAACATAGTCTAAGATGTGTGCCCTTGGTCAAGCAGGCACTGTGTATTCATTTTCATCCCTACCTGTCTCATTTTCTCAGCTCTCTAGCCTGACGAACCTTCTTGCCAACTGGCACCAGGCAGTAACTATCTAACACATCATGTGGTCATTCCTCACATTGATTAATTTCTGCAGGTCAAGTGAGAAAGATACTCTGGAGTTTGGTAAACACTATTCTTTTCACCTTGACATAGAGCTTATAAGCTGATTTGCAGAGTCTTAGGAACTAAGTAGATATACAACACAAGCCCAGCATTTTAATGCAAAAATACTCTATTATATTTAATTGCTCCTCCCAACTCAACTTTTTTTTGCTTCCTTAAAATTTCTTTATTTTTTTTTTAACTGAAAACTCCAAGTCGCTCTAGTTTTTTTGAACCCAGCCATGGCTAGAGCAATTTCATTTATATTTATAGCTGAATTCCAACTGCATATACTCCACACATGATTAATTCACAGATGAAGGGCTCTGAAATTTGAATGTTCTAAGTAAGTACAAAGCAGGGCAGAGTTTAAAAATGGAAGCTGAAGCCAATAATTTGATTTTTTTAAAAAAGTCAGAAATTATAGACAGTCACTGGTTTAAAAATTTATGATCCCTTAGAAAACTACTTTCTTATGTAGTAAAGAAAAATATTAATTCTATTTTAAGTAGACAGTGGCAAGAAGCCACGTCTCAGCTTAAAACTTTACTTCTTTATATCTGCTCTTGGTATAAACCTAGTGGGAATGTTACCCTGAATTCTTTTCTGTCAAGAGGTAACTACCATATTTGGCTTTCGGGGTAAGCTGAAGTAAGGACTGCAGGTCTTGCTAGGTTTATACTGGGAACAAAATGCTTCCATTTCTCATGATGAAGTGCGTATGTTTGCTCCAAGCGTTGCCTGTAAAATGTATGACCAAAGTCTAATTGCTCAACTATGTTGTAAACATTTCACTTTCCTTAGGTTTCTGAACACATAGGCATATTGGCGTATGAGACAGAGAGAGAGATGAGAGCGACAGAATTAAAGTGCTTAACAGATTTTCTTACACAAAGCAGCATAGCCATAACATAGCTTCTACATTTGAGTAGATTAAATTAGTACACAGAGTGCACTATTTACTCTTTCTTCATTACACATGCATTAAGACATACCAGAAATCTTGGGAGCCACTGCAGATCCAGCCTGCTTAGATTCCAGCTCTACCACTCACTAGCCCTTAACTTCTGTACCTCAGTTCCCACATTTGTAAAATGGGGATGCCAATAACCGTGCCTACTATATACATCTGTATAAAGGGCTTAGAATGGTCTGTCAAATAGAAAATACTGAATCCATTTGAACTCTTCTTGTTATCCTTACTGACAGAGCTAAGAGACTAGCATAAAACACTGAAAAGTAAACTGACGATAATGCCATGCTATTAAAGTTCCTCCAAAGTCAGGCTACTCGAAACAGGGTTTTAAGGAATTCATAGAGCTGGTGGCTGAAACTGACTGAGAAAATATCTGCAAGTAATATTCATGTTTTCCTCCTACCTGTCAATAACTGCTGGGTGGAGAGCACCTCCCTTTGCTCCCAATTCTGCTCCCAAGGGTGGCTCCTGGATCTTTCTGACTTTGCTCTTTAACAGAGAAGAAAACATTCTCCTTTTGAGATAAAACTTTTCTGCTGTTTAATCAAGCAAGGAGTGTTAGAAGAAGAATCTCTGGAATCAATATGCCTAATTTCCAATCCTGGCACCACCACTTCCAAGCTGTGTGACCTTGAGCAAATTTTCTAACCTCTCTGTGTTGGGTTTCCCATCTGTAAAACAGAGATAATGATAAAACTTGTCTGATGGGACTGTGTGAAGGCTCAATGAGTTAATACATGACAAATACTTAGCATTGGGTCAGTAGTATAGTAATTGCCAATAGCATGTTTTTGATTATTATTATTATTATATACCTTCTTGAGGTCTTGTTGGTTTGCTTGGTATAATCTTTTCATCCACCCAGTAAACATTTTTGAGAGCTGACTATGTATTGGGGTTCATGTTGTGTGTTGGGGTTACAAAGAATCTGAATTCAGGACAATTTTTATAAGATATATAGTCAAATGGAGAACAATTATTCCAGTCCTTAAGTCATTAAGACAACTTAAAGACCACTGTGTTCTGGAACTCCAATTATGACATTTAGTAACTGTGAACACATTTGTGTTTATTTTCAAACACCAAATCTGCAGTGTACAGCAACAGTTGGTATCTTCCTTGTAGCACTGGACTACTACATGTCTCTGCAGGTGAACACACTGAGAGACACCCCCAAGATTACCAGAGCCATCTCGAATGAGGCTCCTGCTGCCATTTCAGTTCATACATCAACTGCCACGAAGTAGCCGCATTCCCTTAAAAAGTGAGAGTCACTGAAGCTTGTCATGTCAACAGTCCCTCTCCTTTCTCCTAAGACAGATAACACTTCTCTCTCAAGTCAAGGGTCTACTTCCTAAGCCCAAATGTGAAAACCCTTCTAGAATCTTGATTTCTCTACCCTTAGTATCTGTGGGTTATCATGTGTAGGGGAAATTCAGTAGAGGCGACTTTCCTCCTTCTTTCTCCCTATATTTCCCAAAGTGTCACATATTCCTTTTGTCAGTGAAATTAAAACAAAATAAAATTTTGCCTAGGGACTTTGGGAGGATTTTTCTATCTGTATTGTTACGCAATTTTGAGAATGACTATGTAATCTAGTTTTGAGGAGAACACATACTTTCTTTTTAACTCCCCATCTGGAATCACTCATCCATTCACTCTTTAGAGTCCATTATATCCAAGACACCTGACTTACAGTGGTTGCAGGGGGTAAGAGGAGGCTAGTGTTAGAAGCAGCAACTCCAAAGTCCAGGCTAATCAGATGCATATTTTAAGCATTATTATTTGGTTTTACTTAATTCATTAGTGCCCATGAATAAATTCAGATGACTTTGATTTTCCATAAATATTTTCATAAATATTTTCACATGGCCCTCCAGGAAACAAATTCCAGTCAATGTTCCTCTTGCAAGTAAATATCTGGAGAAGAGCTGCATCTATTTCTGGAGTTAACACAGGAACAGCTAGACAGAGCTGCCTCACTCCCTCAGTTGATTTTCTTGGACCCTGGGGTGATTTTCATCTTTTTTAAAAAATGTCTAGGCTTATAATAACATTTGGAAGCTATAGATTTTTACCCCAAATCATGGTATTTAGAATAAATGTGCAGTCTTTCCTTGGCTCTCCCATGACTAGGTCTATGACCCTGTCTTCTTTGTTGGAAAAGGGATCAACAGATTCCCTTCCAATAGACTTGGTCACTCAATTCTGATTAAAAATTATGAGCAAAATACATGCTTTTAATCAGGTGGGAGGTGGCATGCCATAGTAAAACAGGAGTCATCGGAACCTGTTAGTATAGAGACCTCTTAATTAGGTACTATATCCCAAGAATTCTATAAAACCAGGACTTTCCTTTCTTTATTTCAGACAGGATTTCACTCTGCTGTCCAGGCTGAGCGCAGTGGCGCAATCACAGGGCGCTGTAACCTCGAACCCTTGGACTCAGATGATTCTTCCCCCTCAACCTCCCAAGAAGCTGGGACTACAGAGATGCGCCACCACACCCGGGTAATGTTTTATTTGTAGAGATGAGGTCTCTTTATGTTGCCCAGGCTGGTCTTGAAATCCTGGCCTCAAGTGATCCTCCCACCTTGCCCTCCCAAAGTGCTGTGTTTACAGGTGTGAGCCACCATGCCAACCTGTACTTTACTTTTTAAAGTAAAAAAGAGTAATTTATTTTGCATGTTAAGAATACATATGCAAAGCATGTGAAACTAAAAAATCTTGATGAAACAACATACAATACACTCTTCGGAACTGAAAGGCTACTGAAACAGATTGCTTTATTTTGGGACCAAGAAATGGAATGTGAAGTTTCAGTCCAAAGACAATGCTTAGTTGCCGAGGGAGAAGCCCTGGACAATTCTGAATTTATATTCCCCACCCTGACAGATATTTATCCCATCCTGGTCCTAATGGACTTCTGCTACCCCATTTGTGGGGTAAGGGCGTGACTGTCCTGCACAGAAACAGCTCTGGAAGGAGATGCTAAGATGCTGCCATCAACCCAGGTAGACATTGGGGACCACTTTAGGAGCAGCTCAAAAGCCGTCTGTCTGTGGGCTTTGGAAAAGAAGAGACCACTTTAATAAAGTCATCTCCAAAATACACCAGGTGTGACGCTGCAAGCCTCAGTGACTTCCACTTTTTAAGGGAATGTGGCTACTTCATGGCAGTTGATTATATTCAGTCATTCACGCAGCTCCCCCGAGGACAGGATTTTTATTTTTAGAGAAGCCTCCATTTGCTGACTGTCGTGAAGGGAACACTCAGGAGGAGCTATTAGCAGTCACTTGTTTCAGTAAACACTGAATATAACATATGCCTCTCAAGTAATGTGTATCCAAACATACAATTTACAAATAATTAACATCATGTTAATTAGTCACATTAATTTATGCCACTTTGTGGAATTATTTCCTCAGAGTGTTTAGGAACGCTGCCAGGAGCTTGAGCCAAACAGTGTGAAAATGTGCTTGAAGTTAACTGTTGTGAGTGGCTGTGAAACACAGCTTGAGCAAGTTGTAGGAGGGGCCCTGCAGCTGATCAGAGCCACCGGGTCTTCCAGCTGCCCTGACTGGAGAGAAGTAAGTCCTATCAGCTGCTGTCTCACCTTTCCTGACTTGCACCCTCTTTTTCATTTTTTGGCTTCTGCTAATTGTTGCTGAGTGGTCATTCTCCCCACCGCCAGTCATGCACAACCAGGTATACACCAGGGTGGACAGCAGGTGAACTGGGATGAGTTTTACATGCGGCAATATCGTGCTGACAATTGGGATTTGGTGACTTACAAACAACGATGACAACAATAACAAAGCAACAACTAGGGATCATTTCCTGTAAACGAAGTTCTGAAAAAGTAAAAATGGCAAAAGTAAGGTGTTAATGTCACCAAAGAACAGGGGGTCCTCAGAAAGGCCTCCTCTGTCTTGAAAACACTGGCATCTGCACAAAGATCAAACCCTACTCTTCTCCAAAGTGTTTAAAGCAGACAACAACACAGCCGAGTAGTTCAGGAACAGAAAAGAAAGATCTTCAGAGGAAACAGACTTCGTAGACAAGTGCAAATTCAGTGGGGAGAACAAATGAAAGCAAACTCTGAAATTAAGTGGAAGTAAGAGCGCCTACCTCAAGGGACTTGGGCTCATTCCAGTGGATGAAGAATGGGTGCCAGACAGCTTTGTGGCATTGCTGGGTCCACCACGATTTAGGAAATAAATCTGTGAAATACACCAGGATTGTTCCTTCCCAAATCCACTCACTGTCCTCAAGAAGCCCAGATGTGATTATATCTAAGGTTTCTTTGATTGGGGTAACAAATTTGGTAGGAAGAGATGAAATTCAGGGGCCTTTTCTAAGCCTCACATTAAAAATTCTGGAGAGCTCCAGATAAGCCATGGAACCTGGTCGCCACTCTGTTTTAGGCATTCCAAAGGTGTCCATGATTCCAAATTAATCACAGATATCAAGAGTCAATGTCTATAAGCAAGTTATATTACCAAGGTCCAAATATTGGTGCAAAGGACTTGCATGAAAATTTAGTGCAAATATTTGAGGGTGAGAACCTTGAACAATATAAGGAAATTATGAACACAGAGGAAACAGTCACCCAGGAACTTCCCTGACACTATGTATGTTTGTGAAAATAAGGAGATTGGATTTGATTTTTCTCTCCCTCCAAATCCCTGTTTTGTCTGTCGATTCTTGCAGAATAGGTTATTGCAAGCTGTGCTACCCCATCCAAATCATGAAAACTATAGAGTAAGGCAGGGGAAAAATGACAGAGTGTGGAAGGGCACTGGAGAGGCAACCATGAGATGGCAACACCCAACATCAGCCCCATCCTTGTCGAGCTGAGTAATCTACTGGAAGAAGCAGGTCGGTCCATGAAGAAAAGCAAGATAAAATTTGATATGAATGCCAACAAAGCATGCCAAAAAGGAGTTCCCGAAAATGTGTTGTGGGACGCAAAGGAAGCCCTGGTCCATTCAGAAAGTTAGGAAAATGTAGCCAATGAAAGTTTCTTTCCTGATATGTGTCCCTTGCTATCTTAAGAGATAAATGTAGAACTCTGTTTCCTTGTGGACACATTGATACGTGAAAGAAAACGGCATTTTTTTCCCTATAAGAAACCCTCGACTTATTAGTATGAGACTCATGTTAAGTCTATAACTTCCTCAAAAGTCTTGGTTAATAACAATATATATATATATATTTTTCTTTTTTTTTTTGAGACGGAGTCTCGCTCTGCCGCCCAGGCTGGAGTGCAGTGGCCGGATCTCAGCTCACTGCAAGCTCCGACTCCCGGGTTCACGCCATTCTCCTGCCTCAGCCTCCCTAGTAGCTGGGACTACAGGCGCCTGCCACGTCGCCCGGCTAGTTTTTTGTTTTTTTAGTAGAGACGGGGTTTCGCCATGTTAGCCAGGATGGTCTCGATCTCCTGACCTCGTGATCCGCCCGTCTCGGCCTCCCAAAGTGCTGGGATTACAGGCTTGAGCCACCGAATAACAATATATTTTTAAGGGTTGCTTTTAAAATTTTATTTAGGCACTATTTGATTCACTTTAACTTCCCTTCAATTTGGTTCTCTGTAACATTTATCCAATAGTGTTTCAGAATCCTAAAGACGTGAATACATGAAAGCTCTTCCCTAATGTCCAGGAAACCATTGAGAATATAAAAGGAGCAAAAAATAAAAAAAATTATCCTAGGGTTTAAGGACGTTTTGAAACTTCAAAGAGATTCGAATGAAATCTGCACCTATTTTGCCCAATCTGAAATTGCACTCGGCAGGAAGAAGCACTTCTCCCCATGCAGAAATCTGAAAATGCATTTGAAAAAATAGATCCATATTTTAATTAAAAGGGGCCATTCTGAGCTCAGCATGTGGAAGCACCGCATTAATATTTGTGACACTAACCATGGGGGACAGAGAGGCCAAGAGGGTCTTCCATCAGCAGCAGGAGGTCAAGGTTGATCTTTCTTGAAATCCAGATTCTCACAGACATGAAGGGGTCTGTTTATGCTTCAAAGCACTACCCAAGGACAAGGCACACTGATGGCAGGTCTGGAGACCTGCCAGGGGAGCTGTGGCAGGATCAGAGTTTAATCAGGGGAGTGTTTCTGATGAAGAGAAATGCTCATGACTGTAGATGAGTGCAGCAGTGTGTGTGAGAGACAGCCAGCGATGACCCCACCCATCACAAACACACTAATAACCCACAATCCTCCGTTACACAAATTTTAAAATGAGTGTCATTTGCTCCACAGACTCCAGAAAGTCTTATGGACTACTAAATATCAATGACATTTATTGGCATTATCTGTTTGATGGGGTGCAACAGCCATCAAACAGCCCCATATTTAGCATTTAACAAAAATGAACACATGGAGTCAGCTTGTGGCAGCCCCTCCTTGATGCCACAAAGTGGACACCAGCTTATGGCCGGTAGCCAGTCTTGGCATACTCAATACTGCCAGGTTGATAGACATGTATATTTAAAACACAGCAGGTGAAAAAAATCACATGTGTGTGTGCAAGTCAATTTTTCTATGTCAAATGGATTATTTCCTTCTCGTAAAGAAAATGTTGGTTGTTCTGCAAGAAAACTTTTTTTTTTTTGAGATGGAGTCTTACTCTGTCGCCCAGCTTGGAGTGCAGTGGTGTGATCTCAGCTCACTGCAAGCTCCGCCTCCTGGGTTCACGCCATTCTCCTGCCTCAGTCTCCCGAGTAGCCGGGACTACAGGCGCCCGCCACCACGCCCGCTATTTTTTTGTATTTTTTAGTAGAGACAGGGTTTCACTGTGGTAGCCAGGACGGCCCCGATCTCCTGACCTCGTGATCCACCCGCCTCGGCCTCCCAAAGTGCTGGGGTTACAGGCATGAGCCACCGCGCCCGGCCCAAGAAAACGTTTTTTAAAAACATAATCTTGTTCCTAAAGGTTGGGTTACATACTGCCTTAATTTGTTTCTTAACTGAATGCCATAAGCAAGCCCTGATATTTGGGTTCTGAGTGCCACAGAGTAAAAAAGCAGGGAGTCAGAAGGAGAGCACAGTATTTAGGAGTCCTGTAGCCCAGCCCCTTCTCTGGCCAGGGAGGAAGAGGCCAAGAGAGGCAAGTGCAGGACAACTCAGTCTAAGTCACATTCGAGCTATGCTGTCCATTATGCCAGCCACCAGCCACACGTGGCCATGAGCACTTGAAATGTGACTAGTGCCACTGAAGAACCGAATTTAAAATTTTAGTTCATTTTAACTCTTGTAAAGTTAAATTTAAAAACGGAAGCAGCTCAAAATACTTTTCCACCAAGCATGACTTTATGGTGTCGGTAAGATGACATTTCCATTTAACTATTTCATCACATAAGATGTTATTGTCATTTTGCAGTGAGTGTGTTGAATACACACATGCTTTGTATTATTATACATAAACACATCATGCCAATGTAAGTTTCGTCCCCGTCAACAGATTGATTCAGCGTGATTTTTTTTCTTTGTACCATCTAACATTGTAATGTGCTTCCTTTAATATTTGATGAAAACAGAACTTATGAGATCTATGTAAATCACAATTGATAATTAAATTTAAATTATTGTTTTAATTATAAATTATCAACTTAAGTTCTAACAAGTAAGTATAGACATATTTTGAAATTTGATGCTGTTGAAAAATTGAGGTGAGAATCACGAGCCTGTTCTGGAACTGAGAAAATTAAGGTAAAACAGATTAGAGGAAGGAGTATCACAAAATTCAGTAGGAATGTCAACTGCAATTTCCTGCAGAAGAACACAACAAAGCTGTTTGTTGGGTTGAAACATTTAAAGGTAATGAAGCAGACAATATAAGTAGATATTTTCAACAAAAACAGTACATTTGAAAAGATGTTTCTTCTCAATACTCAACACAAAAAGGTTGTTACTGGGAAATGTGGTTCCTAGAATGTGGTTACTAAAAAATTTAAAATTATACATGTGGTTGGCATTATCTATCTGTTGGATAGTGCCATGATGCCAATCAATACTCAAGCTTTGAATCTGTCCAGAATCAGTCACATCATCATTATTACCCTATGGTCATTACCTATCACCTCTCACTTGCTCTGTCACCACCTAATTCGTCGTCATGAACTAAAATGTAAAATTCACCAGTCACCACCTAACTGGTCTCCTGGATTCAATCCTGCCTCCTTGTCATCCATTCTCTATGCAGAGCCAGCATGATCTTTTAGAAATGGAAATCAGATCTTATTTTCATAAAACTTGGAAAATACACCAAGTCTGCCACAAAGCCTACAAGGCCCTGCATTATCTAACCACTGTTGTCATGTCTAATCACTTTTTACTCTCTCATTACAACCGCCCTGGCTTTCCTTCTGTTTCTTGGACCATATCAAGCTTATTCCCACCTCAGGGCCTTTGGACTCGCTGTCCCCTGTGCCTGGAACACCTTTCCCCAGTTCCTTACATATTTGTTGATTAAATGAATTAATGGATGTAGACAGAGGGGTGAATTACATTAGACATTTGAGTGTCATCTAACATTCACCCATTCATCCATTTATTTCAGTGAACACACATTACTCCCACTATTTGGGAGTTGAGAAGCCACATATTTTAAAAAACCTTCTCTCTACAAAACAATAAGAAAGACGTGTTTCTGTTGGTGTGCTCTTCTCCAAAATTTTAAGAAGACTAAATTTATCTGCAAATAAGTCATTGTCGCAATTTTATGTTTCAAGTATATTGAAAACAAAACAAAACAAAAACTAGGGCTCAACTTGATGATGTTGCAAGCATAATATAAAAAGTTAATGCTATTAGGAGTTTCAACCTGGGTTGGAAACAGAAAGACAGAAATTCCAATTCAATCAATAGGATGGAAGAGGTCAGTAAGGCAGATTCCTCTTGGGCAGGGGCTGTATCTTATTAAGTTTTCTATTCTCGGTGCCAAGTCCACAGTAAGGATTCAATAAATTCCTGCTAAATTGAAATCATCGCTTACAATAAGCCCTTAATAAGACTGTGAATTCCTTGAAGGCAGGTCTACACTGGTAGGTCTCTGCATCCTTGAGGCCTCTCTTACACCAGTGTCTCCATAATAGTTTATGTGCATCATAGCTAAAACCTTAAGCCCTAAACCTATCAGGAAAGTAACATAAGTAAGTGAAGTAGACCAGATGCAGACATCAGGGAGTGATGGAGTTTGGAGGACTCAGGAGAACACACTCCATCTACAGGGACAAAATGTTTCTAGATCTGATTTTCTTTTTCCCTAAAGCCTGAAATTTTAGACTTTTATTTGAAACCTCCCAATTTTTAAATATTGGCAGTTAATTCAGAATGTTTAAAAACACATTTCAGGACAAACAAATATGCAGGCCACACTTGGCCCACAGGGTGGTCAGATTGTGACCTCAGTGTTAAGAAAAGGAAGCAGGAATAAAAACTTCTTAAGCATCTACCCATGTAGCCCACACTGTCTAGGTGTTTTCCATGTTCCATGTCCTTGCATTGGCCTAACCTCCCTGTGTGGTATATCTTTAGCTCCATTTACAGAGGAGGACAATAGGGCTTAGAGGGGTTAAGTAGTTTGCCCAAGGTCTCATAACCTAAGGACTGAAAGTCAAAGCAGGAGATCTTTTTACTATATTGTGCTCTCTTTTAATTACAGATACTAGGCCAAGTCTTAAGCAAGAAATAAACAATCAAACAAATAAGCAAACAAACAAAACAATTTCTTTACTAAGAGACCCACCAACTGAGCCTGATTTTAAGGTTGGGGTCCTCTTTGAAACATGAATACGAGCACCGCCTGGGGAATGTTCTCCAAAGACAGACACGTTCTTACATATACGAAGGTTCTGTTCCACTTTCCTGGAGGGTACAAAGACCAAGACTGTCCTTAAATATGAAATTGCATGTGTGGAAAAGGCCTGAGATGTACTTGGCAGCTTGATCTTTCTGTATTTGGTTTGCAAAGGCTCATTTTCCAGACATGTGTTTTTGCTTAGAAACACACAGAGGTGGATAAATCCCTGGGTCGGCGTCCCCAGAGCCGCTCCATTAACTTTCTTGGCATGGCCTCACCACTGAAGTCAACATGACTTAAGAGTTTATATAACATTTTATTAGGCTTTAATTCCATACTTTTCCTGAAGTTCAGTGTTCATGTGTTGGGTAGAAAATAAATGTTGCTCATAACTCAAAGACCAAAGTTTTCTAACTTTTAATTTGTTTTAAATTAACTTACTCAGCTAATTGTGATTTTAAGTAGGCAGGAGGGAGTTTTGAACACTCCTGAAGGAAAAAAATATCTAATATATATAAACTACACACACACACACACACACACACATACATGGTTTGTATACACACACACGAGTGTATATATGTATTATATACATATGTGTATATACATATGTATATATATGTAACAAGGTAATCAGCCTTCTGAGAAAAGTAAGTGGATAGATTTCCAAAGTTCAATAAGATAAAGAAAACAGAATTATTTTACCACAATAGGAGTCATGTGACTCTGGAGATCACATTTGACTGGCTTTGTCTTCTGACAAATCTCTTGCTTTATAATCCTTACCAGACTTTTCTAAATGTGGAGCTTTGTGTTTCCCTTAAAGAAAAAGAAGAGTGCCACCAAAACATAATTATTTAAAAATGTACTATTCAGACAAAATTTTTTGACCAGTGGATGTCAGCAAGAGACTATTTTGCTCCCCAGGGTATAGTTAGCAGTGTCGGGAGACATTTTCGGTTGCCATGACTTGGGGAGCTGCTACCGGCATCTCAGGGGTAGATGTATACCACGACGCACAGAGAAAGAATGACATAGAGATGCCCTAAAGATAAAGAGATAGTGCCTACATTTTTCATCTCAGAGGGAAAAGAAGGTAAATATTCCTTCCGATTCTCTGATGCAGAATCATATTTTGCAGTGAGATATTGGCAATGCCTCTCACAATTGTAGACAAGGCACAGAATTTGGGAAGGCTGAACACAAAACTCAAATTTTGTACTGGCTATCAAGTAGTCTTAGGCAAGGTTCACAGGCTCATTGAAACTCAATGTCCATACTTAGAAAGAAGGGTAAAGAGGATAGTGATACCTGCTCATCTGACCTCAGGAGATATTGAGAAAATCAAATCAGTTAATGACTAACAAGGTACACATAGATAATCACAACCACCATCCCCATCATTAGTATCCAGGAGAATCGAAAATGTCCATATGGAAGTAGCATGGTTTCCTTTCTCATTCATTCATTTCTTCAGCAAACATTTACTGTGCACCTACTACAGGCCAGGCACCCTCCTAGATTCTGGGGTCATAAAGATGAAGTAGACATCAAGACTTTATCTCCTTACTGCATTAATTTCTACTTTTCATCATCTTACTGTTACTGCTGTATAGGACAAGAGAAATAGGTTTTGGGATAAATGACATCAACAATCCCTAGAATCCTTGTTTCAGAATCTCTTTCATAGTCAGTGACCCCACTGAAGAAGGACACTGTAAGATTAGGAGTGTCTGAATACATGTATTGGTCAGTGTTAGGAAAAGGATTGCATAAATCAGTTGGGGTGTAGCCCAGGCTAATGCAGCCTCAGGCCCACCCACTCCTAGAAATACCAGGAATATAGGCATTGCCCTATGTGGACTAATGGGGAATACATTCACATGAGAGCAAAACTTCCAAAGATTTCAATTTAATTCCCTGAGGATTTGTCAATAGACTTTTGATTATAAAGTCAAATTATACCCTGTTCTTTCCAATCTATTTTCCCCAAACCCCAGAAATTATTACCTTCCCCCACCTCCCTACACTCACCCTGTCCCCTCATAGTACATTGTACAAGACTCATTACTGTGTGCATGGTGTACGTGTCTACAAATGTAGGTATATTTAATATATCCCCACTGCTAGACAGTGAAATCAAGGAATGAAAAGAAAGAAGCAAACAGTTTTGGCACAAAAAGACAGCCAAGCACTGTGTACCAAGACATGCCAAGTACTATTACTTTGGCCCATGGCTTTCAACTTCAGAAATACAGCAGAACTTTCTGGGAAACTTTACAGAAGTACAGAGGGCATATAACTGGTTGAGAAATGGACGGAGAGGGTTAAATCCCGTATCAGCCACTTAACTCGATCTGGACCTTGGGGAAGTTACTTAGTCCCACCATGCTGCAGTTTCCTCATCTTCAGTGGGAATGATGCAATTACCTAATTCATAGGGCTGTTGTGAGAATTAAATGAGGTAATTTATGCAATACAGAGCAGTGTTTGGTACCTACTAAGTGTTTGCTGTGGCTATTAGTATGGCTATAACTATTTTTTTAACATTGTCCTCTTCATCAATATCATTACAGATGTCTTTGGCCCAGGTTCAGATGTGTTCTACCAGTTCCAACGACTTAGGGCCCAGGCATCAGTATTTTGAATGACTGAATGAACTGAAAATCACATGCAACAGGAGAGATCCAGAGGAGAAAGAGAGTAAAGAAGGAATGAGAGCCAGAAGCATTTAATTAAACCTGAGGAATTTCTTACCAGGAAGAGCAGTCAGACTCTCTAGGACATTAGTGAGAGAGCCCATGGAATCTTGTTCCCTGGGAACTTTAATTACTGGGGTAGGTAGCACTCGCTCTTGGAAGATCTCAGCACAGATTCTAGTCTTGAGCCAAAGGAAGTCTTTTTTTTTTTTTTTTTTTTTTTTTTGAGATGGAGTCTCACTCTGTGGCCCAGGCTGGAGTGCAGTGGCGCAAACTCAGCTCACTGCAAGCTGCGCCTCCTGGGTTCATGCCATTCTCCTGCCTCCGCCTCCCAAGTAGCTGGGACTATAGGCGCGCACCACCACGCCCGGCTAATTTTTTGTATTTTTAGTAGAGATGAGGTTTCACCGTGTTAGCCAGCATGGTCTCGATCTCCTAACCTCGTGATCCGCCCGCCTCGGCCTCCCAAAGTGCAGGGATTACAAGTGTGAGCCACCGCGCCCGGCCAAAGGAAGTCTTTAATGACCATTTGGTCTCATTCTAGCATTCCAAGTATGTCTTTTCCCTTTCTGTAGGGCACAGGTGAAAGAAAAGAGGGCAACTGATTGCCAGAAAACTCAGCATTAATTCTATGCAAATTCTCTTTGTAAATACCTTTCTGTTTACATTTTGCCTTTGAATAGCTTGGTTTCTACCCCACACATACCATTCCTCACCACAGTGCCCATTCCTTCAGTCCCTACTCATTGGACCCTGGCCCTTTCTCACATCCTACCTTGCCCTGGGAATTGGTATCCTATTGACTTTTGCTCCAAACCAAACACAGAAGATACTCAGTAATCAGTTGTTGAAAGATGACGATAACGCAAACAAAGCTTAGTGCAGAAAGTAGCTAAAAAATAAATATTGGACATCAGCTTCTGAAATCCCTGTTCTCCCATTCCTAATTTTTGTAAAGTCTACCTTCTCCCACACAGTGCCTTGCAAAAATTAATATTTGGTAAAAATATATCATCCAATCATAACGAACAGTGAGGAAGATTTTAAAGTTAAACTCATATATTGATATGGTTTGGCTGTGTCCCCACCCAAATCTCATCTTGAATTGTAGCTCCCATAATCCTCATGTGTCACGGGAGGGACCCGGTGGGAGGTAACTGAATCATGAGGCAAGTTTGTGTGTGTGTGTGTGTGTGTGTGTGTGTGTGTGTGTGTGTGCTGTTCTCATGATAGTGAATAAGTCTCATGTGATCTGATGGTTTTATAAAGGGCAGTTCCCCTGAACATGCTGTCTTGCCTGCTGCTATGTAAGACGCGTCTTTGTTCCTCCTTTGGCTTTCACCATGATTGTGAGGCCTCCCCAGCCATGTGGAAATGTGAGTCCATTAAACTTCTTTTTCCTTATAAATTACCCAGTCTTAGGGACTTCTTCATTGCAGTATGAAAATGGACTAATACATATATGTTATACAGTTTTATTTTCCTTGAAAAACAGAATCATTTGGAACATTATAATAACAAATGAATGAGAACACTCCTTCCCCTAAAATCTGCGACTGACTCTTGCAGGATCCTGCAAGAATCATGGAACCACTCCAAATATTTGTTTCCTGGCGTCAAAGAATAAAGAAAATAAAGCTTTTCTTCTAGGGAGCTCAAAGCACTTCCTTTTGAATACTTTCTTTGGTTCTCACAGCTTTCCTAAAAGCATATGGGATTTTTCTGGGCACCAAGATGCTAAATGGTTCACTCTAAAGTGAATTGGCAGTCAAAATGAAAGTCAGAAGAAGAAAGCCCTAGCCTGACTTTTGTGGTGTGCTGGTAAATGTTTAACATTTGGTTCTCTAGAAACAAAAAGAAGCCCTGATTTATCTGATTTATATCACTTACCAATTTCTGTGGTGTAAATTCTCCCACTATGGCTGATTTCAAGCTATTAATTGGGACATAACTGAGTACAGAGTTGGGAAGAGAGGCTCATAATTGGCGGTCATAAACAATCATGAAAGTTGGCTCCAGCACACCACTGCCTGACTTTTCCAACCCAATAGTTCATCAGTTTCATAGATGTAAATGGTTGGTGACTCAGCCTCCTCTACATCACCTTTATGACCATGTGCAAATATGATTTGGATGGTTGTGTTTCAAAGCACAATGCATGTTTCCATGAAGCTCCTTGAAGGCAAGATGGTAGCCTGTTAACCTTTGTGTCCTTGGTGTTGAGCACAGGGTAGCTAGTAAATAAACAGCTGCTTCTAAGAAAAATATCTATTTGTAATCTAAGATCTTTTAGAATGAAACTTGCCATGCTAGTTTCTCATTATTGTAACTACATAGATAGATTCTAATTTATCCCATTTTGACCTGATACACAATCTAAGCCTCCAAGACTGACAAGTTGAAGGGAATAAATTCTCAGGCAATTCCAATGAGTAGAATCTGTCTTTTAGGATTGCACAATTTCCTCTAGTGACAGCTATCACCCTGGAAAAGACAGTCCAAGTAATGACCACACATTAACACAGACTGATATAAGCTATTCACAATTTCCTCCCAGCATACTTGGCAGAGAGCTAGAGGGTGGAGGGACAAAGCAATGTTAAGTTTCAATAAAAGAGAGAGAGAAAAGAAGGGAATTGGAAAAGATGTGTTCTATAGTCTGAAAGTCTGTGTCCCCCAAAATTCATATCCTAACCCCCAAGATGATAGTATTAGGAGGCTAGGTCTTTGGGAGGTGATTAGGTCATGAAGCTAGAGTCTTCATGAATGAGACTAGAGCCTTTCTTAAAGAGGCTTCACAGAGCTGCTTTGCCTCTTCCACCATGTAGAGACACAGAGAGAAGATACTGTCTGAACCAGTAAGCTGGCCCTCACCAGACACTTAATCTGCAAGTGCCTCAATCTTGGACCTTGTAGCCTCCAGAATTGTAAACAATAAAGTTCTGTTGTTTATAAGCCACTCAGTTTATGGTATTTTGTTATAGTAACCTGAAGGGACTAAGACAATATGGAACACAAAATTTGGTCAGGGCAGGATGGCAGGGGTAGTAGGACACTTGACAGAGTCCGGAACACCAAAGTGAAGACCTGGGTAGGAACTAAGACCCCAGTGTTGATCTGAACTGTGAAACGGTTCTTGATCCTCCATTTAATTGGTTATCATGAGTCTGTTTGTTTTTAAATCAAAAAAGACCATCCAATAGCTTCATTACTTTTGTAAATGTGATTGCTAAAAAAATCTCCCTATTTAAGTTTACATTCCTGGGGGACAAGCCTTCCCACAAGGCATAAAACAATGGATCGATTTCCTTCCATTCTTTCCCCACCGTTCAGGTGCCTGCATTGTAATGAATGTGGAATAGGTGCACACTGGTACTCTCTGCATGTTT
Source organism: Colobus angolensis palliatus (assembly GCF_000951035.1). Taxonomy (NCBI): domain Eukaryota; kingdom Metazoa; phylum Chordata; class Mammalia; order Primates; family Cercopithecidae; genus Colobus; species Colobus angolensis. The sequence goes on along the minus strand of NW_012116088.1, from coordinate 3,187,997 downwards.
GGGGTGTCAGCTTAGGAACCAGATGCATCAACCTTGGGTCAAGACAACTGCAAGAGGGAGAAAGGGGATGAACAGAAAACACACAGGAACCTCTAAAGCTCCTATGGAAGCACAGATGTACTTTCTGCATTGGCTAGGCCTAACTAGGGTCTCCACTTCAAATATTTGCCAGACCCAGATAATACAAAGCCACTCAGCCAAGTATGAACTACCCCATCATTCGCACCTCACCTACCTTAGACTCTGGCAAAGAGTGAAACAGCAGCTGTATGGGAGAGGGGAGAAAGAAGGTGAGCAGAAAAGAGTAAAAAGAACAGTGTTTTCCTTCCCCATGGCAGCCTCCAGTTTGGATCAGGTCTGAGCCACAGAGGAGGGAAGACCTAACTCCAGAAGATCAAGCTTCATCAGTTCCCCAGAAGCAGATATTCTTTTTTTTTTCTTTTTTCTGTTTTTTGGAGACAGAGTCTCGCTCTGTTGCCCAGGCTGGAGTGCAGTGGTGCGATCTTGGCTCATTAAAACCTCTTCCTCTCAGGTTCAAATGATTCTCCTGCCTCAGCCTCCCGAGTAATTGAGACTACAGGTGTCTGCCACTACACCTGACTAAGTTTTTGTATTTTTAGTAGAGATGGGGTTTCACCATGTTAGCTAGGATTGTCTCAATCTCCTGACCTCATAATCTGCCCGCTTCAGCCTCCCAAAGTGCTGGGATTGCAGGCGTGAGCCATCGTGCCCAGCCCAGAAGTAGATATTCCAGTTACTAAATTGAGACCCTGTTGGTAACTTAAAGTGGCTGAATCCTACCTGAGCATGAGCTGAAAAGATGTAGCTAGCATTCTCCAGGACAAGGGGGGAGAAAAAAAAATTGTTACAACAGGTTTCAATAGTAGCCCCTAAAAGATACGTCCATTTGGAACATGTAAATGTGACCTTAAGTAGAAAAAAAAGGGGTGTCTGCAGATGTAATGAAGAATCAACATGAGATCATCCTGGACTGGGGCAGGCCCTAAATCTAATGACAAATCTTTATAGGTGAAGAGAAGGGAAAATAGACAAAGACACAGGGAAGGAGGCCATGTGAAGAAGGAGGGAGAGATTTAAGTGATGCAGCTACAAGCACCGGAATGAATAGTACCTGCAACACAAGAAGCCAGGATGGGCGCCTGGAACCGTCTCCCTCAGAGCCTTCAGAAGGAACCAACCAATGCTGCCGAAACCTTGATTTTAGTCTTCTGGCTTGCAGAATTGTGAGAGAGTACATTTCTGCGGTTTTAAGCAGCTTGGATTGTGGTACTTTGTTATAGCTGCAACATGAAACAGAAACTACCCCATAGAAACCTAAAGAGATAATGGAAAGCACAATAGGGCTGCATTTTATCAAAATCCATAGGACAAGCTCGCGCGTGCGCAGGTTACAGGTGTTTTTATTTTCCTTTCTCTGGCTCACATGGGAGCAATAATCAAGAGATGAAGGAAGCCTCACCAAGCTAGCTGTTGTCCCAGAGTGCTGCTCAAGGCAGAATCAGAAGGCAAAAAAAAAAAAAGGCTACGCTGAGAAGAAAGGAAGTGTTGTGAGCCTGCAGCTGTCCTCCAAACTACAGCCTCACAATGGTAGTGACTCTCCCCTCATGCTCCGTTTTCTGCCTCTGGAAGCAACCAGGCTGCTGCTGCGTGTGGAATAAACATGAGCTTCCTGCCATCTAAACCAGTTACTTCTTTGCTGGTTCTTCGAGTCTTGCTTCCTGCTGAAGAGAACCGGGGTTCCACCGGGCCTCTACTGCAGGGGTATCCATAGAAGCTTGGGTTTTATGCTGTTTGTGGCCTCACCCCAGTTACCCACTGCGAGGTAACAGTTTTGTGGAGACAGGCCCTTGGAAAGGAAATTCACAATATTTTGCAGAATCTAAAAAATGAAGAGAATCGTGGTATTTGAATGACAACAAATTGGACGTGTGCCAGTCCCAAAGCGACACTGCAGTTTTTCCCCCTTGACTAGATTTGGACAGAACAGGCAACAGTTGTTTTCTGACAGAGCCTCAGTGTATTTTTTTAAAATGGAGGAAAACAGACAAAGAAAAAGACCTTATTCCCTCCATATTGGTTGGCTCAAGGAATTCTCTTTTGAACAGGGTAGGGGAATGGAAAGGTGAGGGTATGCAGAGGGTGATTAGTTAACCTCCTGAACGCTATGTCTATCTGCTGGATTAAGTTCATCAGTGCAGAGCACCTGGGACTGTCAAGGGCCACCTGCACCTTATATATTTATTTAAGAGGATAAAGAGATGCACAGAGAGTGTGGGTGATTTGCCAAATGACACACCGAGACAGGGAGAAGACTGCTCTTGCATCTCTAGGCCTGGCGCTGCTGACTGTTCTCAAAAGATCTTGAACCAGTATCTTCCAGAACCAAGGAAAGGTATTTTCATCACACCATGGGGTCTCTCATTGTTTCCTGAACTTCAGACAGTGAGAAGGAGAAGGAAGTTAGCATGTGCAGAGTCCTTGCAGTGCACAGAGCCCCGGGTGACATTCTTTACCTGGGATGTTCTACACCATCCTCCTGACAAGCCCATGGGGCAATGTGCCATTATCATTTTCATTTTAGGGCTGAGGAAACTGAAGTCTAGAGGTGGGGCAATTTGGCTAGTTTCTAGCAGACCTGGGATCTCCTGATTCTCCATCTGATGCTCCTGCTACACCTGTTGCTTCTACCCACTGCAAAACAGGAGAAGGCAGGAGTCAAAGAAGAACATAGAAAACTAGGCAGAGCTCCAAACTGCAAATGCATGCAATGCACAGAATCTCAATTTCGCTCATCTGCAAGGCTGACTCAAGGATGGCAATAGGTGTACTCACAGGGAGCAACTGCATAGACAGACAGGTTGAGAAGGATTCAGAGGCACGCTCAGGCCTGGAGAAAAGGATTGCTGGGATCAACTAGCAACTTCTGCCTGAATAGGGTTGAGGGACCACATGTGCCTGCACCTCACACAGCTGTCCCTGGACTGGCCTCAGGCTTGGCATGCTCTGTGCACTTGTATGTTATGGAAGGTCATGGCATGGCACGTGCAGCCAGTCACCTTCCCTCTCACCCTGGGCCTCTGCTCATCTTCCACCATCACCACAACCTCTCATCCCAGACAAGAATATCCTATATAACAGAATTCTTCAAACACAGGCTGGGATCCAATCGAGTTCATGAATTCAAATTACTGGGTCAAGACCAACATCTTTAAAAAAATGAAATGTACAATTTAAATAGAGTAGACTAGAAAGTTACAATGGATTTCATACGCTAAAAGGATAGTTTCGTAAATTTTTAATCAGATATATACATATGATAAATATATATATACCTGTACTGGGTCACTTGTAAAATATGTTTATTACTGTGGGTCATGGTCAAAATGGCTTGAAAAACACTTTGGCAAAGTGTTGGTTCCAGGAGACCCCACAGCCTGGATGGACACAATCACTGCCCTGAAACTGCCTGTTCCCCTCCTGGTTGAGGAGCTTAGCCTAGAGAAACTCCTGACTTGGCTGGAGTTCTGCCCTCTGGGGCAACATAGCACAAGGTGAATCCCTCTCCGTGATAGCTCTCAACCTCTTCAAATCCTGCTGTCTCCCAAGCTAAGCCTCTTCCCTCCTTTTACATTTCTCTCCTCTGTGCAGGGGCATTTCTAGACCACCAAGTTTCTGTTCACATGCCATGAAGGCCACGACACTTTTGTTTTCTAACATCCCTCCAGCATTTTTTTAATGAAATACTTTCACAAATAAGAAGCATAAAAGCTATATTATCCTGAGCCCTTACTACATGCCAGGCACTGTACTAATTACACTGCATGTTCTATTACTCCAGATTCTTTAGAGCAAGTGACAGAAGCATAAATCAAAACAGCCTCAGCAGAGATGTATTTTCTTATGCAACTGAAAACTCAAGAGATTTAGGTGCAGTTAGATGCAAAGACAGTCATTACAGCTCTGTCTTCTTTGTTCTCTGTCTCACCTCTGCCTTAGTTCATCTTGGCCTCCTCTAAGGCTGACTCCCCCAGTGCTCAAGACCTACATTCTGGCTCCCCATTTGGAGCAGAAAAAGAGCTTCTCTTTTCCAATAGCTCCTGCTGCAGTGCTGGATATGGTTCCCACTGGTCTGGCTTGGGTCACATGCTTATCTCTATACTAGGAAATGGGGTCAATCCCCCTGAGCTTTACAGACTGAGCATAAGCTTAGGTGGTGCTCAGAGGAAAACTAGGAGTGGGGAGCTGTTACCAGAAAGGGGAGAATGAATACTGAGCAACTAAAGCAAGAATCATCTACCAGGGACCTCACAATATTGTAAGCAAGATGTTATTCTTAGACGTGGAACTGAAGGTCAGAATGATTATGTAATTTGACCATGACCTCATGGTCAAGAGGTGATAGAAGTGGGACTCCAGCTCCAGTTCTTGTTCCTTGTCCTATGCTATGCTGTTCTGCCTGCACTACCCTCCTGGCTGCTCATTGGTTTGGGCTGTGAGCTATCAGTTTCCTTCATCTCAGCTCCCCAGAGACAGGTACAGTTGCCTCTGGTGAAGCCAGGCCACATGGCTGATTCAGTCCACTAAAATCTGGATGCTAATTTTTAATCAAGTTCTTTCAGCCTATAACCCTGTTGATTATTTTCTAAAAGATAAATGGAGGAGTCTACCTTTATCCTTTTATACTTAAAAAGCATGTCGTATATGTTGACAAATATAGTAATATATTTTGATCTTTACATGGTTCCACAGAGGAAGGTTAAGAATACTCTCTATTTTATGGAAAACACATGTGAGTCAGAAAGGTGAAGTTACTTGAGTAATCTGTCTAAGGTCACACACTAATTAGTGACAGAGCCAGAATTCCAATCCAGCTAGTCGCACCATTTCTAATATGTAAAACCTGAGTTTGTCCTGTTCCATGGAGAGCTTAATGAACCTTCACTTTCCTCATTCACATTTCATCCAGCCCTCTTTCCCAAATTTTTGTCATTGCCAGTGTAATCACTCTGCCTGTGTCTTGATCTAAATCAGAGATCAGCAAACTCGTTGGAGGTCTATCTCATTGGACTGCTCCCTTGCCTGGTTTTACAAATAAAGTTTTATTGGAACATAGTCATGCATGTTTATTGAAAAATAATCCATGGCTGCTTTCATGGTACAATGCTAGAGTTGGGTAATTGTGAGAGAAATCTAAGGGTCTCCAAAGCCTAAAATATTATCTGTCTGGTCCTTCATAGAAAATCTCTTTTTTGATCAGAGATTTGCCAATCTCTGATCGAAATCATTGATGAAGAGCTGAACCAAACATAGAGACCTACTCTGCTGCCCAACATTGGAAATCTTTGTCAGGCAGCGTGTGATCAGCACTCCTTGCAGTCAGTCCTCATGTGGAACCAGTATGCAAGGACAGTCTACTGCTACAAGCCAATCTATCACTATCTTCTGTATGTCACTTAGATATTTGGTACCTACCTTTTGTAGATATAGGCACCTAATATCTATCACTTTCTTCTGCTTCTGAAGATGTCTCTTTTCTCCTTTCTATGAATGTCCTATTTCAGAGGCTGATTGCTGCGTTTATTCACAAACAAATATTAAGTCCCCACCATTAGGCTCATTGCTGGGCACTAGGCAACATTTCTCAAGGGTGATGCCCTAACACTTTGGCCACAAAGTGATCTGTGAAGCATCTACAGTCAACACACTAATAACAATAGTTAAGTTCCAGAGTTTAGAACTAGTTATTAAATAAATAAGTAAATAAAATAGAGCCAATTCAAGTTCACAATAAAACATGACATAATGCATAGAAACAGTTAAGGACCACAGGGTTAAACCAAACCTGCCTCAGTTTATTCTGCCTGCATGGCCTTGGGCAAATTACTTAACTATCCTATGTTTTAATATCCTCATCTATAAAATGGGGATAATAATAGTACTTGTCTGAAAAAGGTTTTGTAGTGGTTGAATTAGTTAAAATATATGTCGTTCATAAGAGAAGGCTTGACATGTAATAAGGGGTATATGAATTAGCTATTGTTATTTATTGAGTGTTTACAATATGCAGTTGTATGCTAAGAGCCTTGCATGGATTATCTTGAACCTGTAACCCTGCCATTGTCACCTGATTTATGATCTGCTTCTACATGACAAAGAAGGAATTAGTTACAGCTGGTATGTGGGGAACTGTAGAACCCACAGCCTGTCTTATCTGTGCCATATTCAGAAATAGATCTTTAACTGGATGATATTATTACTCAAGTGCTTGGAAGAAAATTCTTTTTAAAATAGCATATACAAAAAAAAAAAAAAAAAAAAACAAGTGCTTAGAGCTTAAACCCAATTTGTTTAACTCCCTCTTAAAATTTGGAAGTGGGGGGTATTAAAATCTAGGTATACCCTTGAGAGTACTTCAACCATGTGAGCATCATTCATCATGTGTATCCTGGAAGAATAATCCTTGCAAATCTCTTTTCTGGGGTACTTAGAATCACATTTCCCTTTCAGTCCGTCATGAGTTTCTTCATGTGTAAAAAGCTAGTCTCCCAGGTTTGTTGTGAGGGGGAAATAAGATACTCCATGTAAAAACTGTTTCATTCAGCCTCTGGTTCCTGACGTGCAGGCTACTGTCACCCCCAGGAACCTCAGCTTACCTGCCTTTGTCCCTCCAGGTCCCTACTGTCTCAGCAGTCAGAGCGCAAGCCTGGTCCAGTCCAGCAGCTCAGCCAGTTCCCCAGAGAGTGAAACAAACCAACAATTAGAATCCTGGGCTTAGAATGTACAAATGGAGGAGCCTCTGATGCCAACATTGATGGGAACTTGGACATAGAACTCAGATCTTTCGGAGTCAGAAGGGGCCAGGTAGGTGGATCATGGAGTCCAGTCCCTCCCTTACTCTGGGTTTGGTCCATACCACTGCAAACTCTACAATAGCTTGGGGGTCCTGACAAAGCCAAACAATGCCACCACATCTCATTAACCATCCACCAAGAGCTCCTCCACAAGCAGCTGGGTGACTGGGACTGTAATGAAATTACACTGCCCAGGCACGAGAAGTAATAGTTGCTTTCCACACAGAATGAAAGTGGGCTGCAAGTGAATTGGCTTCATTTTAATGATTCACCAATTTATTTATCTCAGCAGGAAAAATGCTGCCTGGAGTCCACTGGGATGCAATTTCCAGAGCTGCCTCCTGGCTCCCTGGACAGGTGCATGGAGAAGATTTAGACTCCAGTGACAGAACACACCTGGTAATAACAACAGCAACCATGACCCTTTACTGAGCACTTACCAGGTGCCTTAAAGATGTTTCCTCATTCATCACTTGGAGCAACCCCCTGTGAGGGAGGTATGACTATCATCCCCATTTTCATTGCAACCAAGTCTTAGAGATACTAACCAACTCACTGAAGGTCACACAGCGTGTGAGTGGCAGAAATCTATTAGAAGCCAATTCAGCTTGGATTCAGAGCCTGCAGGTCTAACCCCTAACTCTACTGATTCCCAGGATGCAGGTGTCTCCAATACCCACATTCTCTTATGGCTAGGTTGCAGGAAGGGAACAGATGGGAAAAAAAACTGGAGAGGAGCTGCTGAAAGTTCACTGGCACCATCTGAGCCAAGGGTGGGTTCAGGAAACCAAGCCCTAGCTCAACCCTTGCCCAGAGAGGCAAGAGTTAAATGGGAACTGAGCCCTTACTTTCTTGTGTTCTAGTTTCTTTTTTAAACTATACTACTGGGAACGACTACAAGACTTTCTTGCTCCTTATTAAAAACAGAAAATCTGTTTAGGCAGCAGCTACAGCACAAAGGCAGATAGATATATTATGGGCAAAAAAGAGCCAAACTACAGGCAGGGCAACATCAATGGAAGCAGGGCCTGCGGATCTCTAATTAAACACAGTGCCTCTCTCAGGTCAGGAAAATCACAAACAATAGCGATCCACTTTCCCTGCAGTAACACTGAGAGAACGTTTTCTTCAAGGGAAGGGAAGAGCTGCTTGCCTGCCTGCCTGCCTTCCTGCCTGCCTGCCTGCCTTCCTGCATTCATTCCTTCCTTCCTTCCTTCCTTCTTTCCTTCCTTCCTTCCTTCATTTCTTTCTTTCTTCCTTCCTTCCTTTTCTTCCTCCCTCCGTTTCTTCCATCCTTCCTTCCTTTCCTTCTTACCTTCTTTTTTCCTTCCCCCTCTCCTTCCTTATCTTTTTTCTCTTCCTTCCCTCCTTCTCTCTCTTTCCTTTCTCCCTCCCTCCATCTTTTTCTTACTTCCCTTCCTTTCTTTCTTCTTTCTCTCTCATTCCTTCTCTCTTTCTTTCCCCCTTACTCCCTCCATCCTTCTTTTCTTTCACCAGCTCATTGAAGATTCTGGTTTGTGATCAATGGGATTGTAATTCCAAAAGAGAGTAGTAATTATTGTGCTTTTTCTTTTCAGGGAAAGGGGCATGAATCCACTTCACAAGAGATATATCTGCTAAAAATCTAGGAACAGGAAGTTGTTTATATTGATCTGACTGTAACATCAGGCGGACTTACCTTCGAGGGTTTCCAGGTCTCCAGATTATCAGTATGCACACACTAAACTGAGACTATGTTCCAAACACTGTGGAACTTAATCCATAATTGTTGACTAAATGAATAATTATTGGAAGTAGTAGAACTCCCAAGTCAAGGTTATTCCTGCTGCCCCAGTGTTTGATCTTGGAAGTGGGATTGTGTGTCACTTTTAAAATGGGTCACAATGGGGAAAAGGCTTACGTCTTCTCACAGTGCTTCATATATACCCTCTGTCTAAGAACACATTTTCGCTAGCTCTGAAAATTGTTCCGTTATATATGAGGAACTGTCAAAGTTTGGAACAGGGCTTAAAGTTAGGAGAGCACCCTTCTCCATGCTATTATAATAAGTGTCTCCTGGCATTTCTTTTGCTTCCCGGGGAACAAGTGGCAAAATCTAGAGACATTTTTGATTGCCACAATTGATGGGGTGCTACTGGGATATAGTGGGTAGAGGCCAGGGATGCTGCTAAATATCCTACAAGGCACAGGACAGCCCCTACCCCAACAAAAAACGGTCCAGTCCAGAATGCTACATGCCAGGGTTGGGAAAGCATGGGCTACCCTGCTCGGAGATGCTTGTTGAAAAGATGGGGATACATATATCAAAATGAGAACATTTCTCCCTCTTTTACATTTCTTCTCCACTATCAAAAGACCCATTAAATTCTGCGGGATATCTGTGCCCAGAGCACTGAGAGAGCCCGTGGGGAAATTTGAGCAAAGATCAATAATAACCGTAATGGGAACAACTCACATTTGTATATCACCTTAGTGTTTACCAAGTGCTCTCTTATACGTTAACACAACTGAAGCTGTGCTGGGGAAGGAAGTTGGAAAGATTTCCCTGAGAATATTTCCCATTTTACGCGTTTCCAGAATTAACGCCTTAAAACAAATTAGAAATAGATTAAATGAGGTACCTTTGGTCAAACAGAAAAGCAATTACATGATAGGAAATTGTAATAATCCATCACAGGCATCTGGTTCCGAATCCCAGAGCTGGCTGCAGTTTCTTCTGGCATCTGCTGCTGAATGCACAACTGCAGAAAGACAGTGCTCTTTGTCTCTGAGATGCAAAGATAAGAGCAATTGCCCTGGAGGAGGTGTTAGAAGCAGAGACCTAAGCTTTCTCAGTGATAATTCAGGAGCACCCATCATTCATTGAGTGTCCATGTATTGGGCTCTATGTGGCCTATCGGGTGGATGCTTCCATGCTTATTATAAGTTCATTTCTCAGCATGATATTTTTGAAAGGGGAGGATTATTAATTACTTGCATGTGATAGCTAAGGAAACTGAGAAGTCACACAACTGCCTCAGAGAAGACAGCTAAGGACAACTGGTAAGCCAGGATTCGAACACCGCTTTGTCTGCTCCCCAGTTTATACATTTTCTATTACATCAGTTGGGATCTATGAATACATGGTGCCTGGCACCCAGAAGGCACTGAGTAAACACTTGTTAACATCATTTTTAGAGAAAAACATTAAAGAAAGAAAAATCTACTGATAGCACACACAAACCCCTCTCTTCTTTGGTGAATTTCCCACCCATGTTAAGGGAGTATACTTGGCTTCTCTTCTTATTCAAAACTATTATACCAAAATAGCTGCTTTATTATCTAGGAACCTGAAAACGAATTCCCTATTTGCTCGTGTTTACATACATGGAAGCTCTGTGAACACTGGGGTATTCAAAGTTTTACCTCATGTATGCAAATCTAAATATTTTCACTGCACCTTCGCAGTATCTTAGATGCAATCATTTGTTTTTTAAAAACTTTTATTTTGAGATAATGGTAGGTTTACATGTGGCTGCAAGAAATGAGGCCAAAGGGGTCTCAAACACTTCCACTCAGCTTTCCCCAACGGCGACATCTTTCATGACTATAGTACAAGATGACAACCAAGAAATTGCCATTGGCATCCATCACACCTGACTTAATTCAGATTTCACCAGTTTTCTGTCCACTCATTTGAGTATGTGTTTAATTCTATGCAATTTTATCACGTGCACACTGATTTTATTTTATGGCATGATATGTCCTCATGTGACTTCAGTATAAATCAAAACACAAAACAGTAATAAAATACATCTCTAACGTAGACACAGTACTTCAATTGATTCATTGAGGGTCATCTCTATGCCAGCCACTTTTATTTAAAAAAAGAAAGAAAGAAAACACAGCTCCTGCTGCCATAGAACTTGTAATCTCACGGGAAAGGCAGGAATATAGATAATTATAGGACCAAAATGAGTACAAAATGAAAAAAACACCCTCTGAGTTGCAAAAATAATCAAGATAAATAAAATTATATATTTTGGTGCTTATTATGTTGCCTTGATCCCAAAGTCACTCATACCTCTAACACTATCTATGTCTTAATATATTAATAGCACTCATGTAACATATGTTTAACATTTTAAAATATTAGCTTTAATGATCTATCAATATGCTGTCTGTGTATCTTTTCCCATTGCAACAATTCAATTCGATATGTTGAAACATAAAAATAAATCAACTTCGGTGTCGATTAACTCATGCATACATTTCCCCATTTCTTTATTATAAGACTACATGGAATTCCACTAAATGACGTGTATCTGTTTGTGCTTGATTAAACAAAAGTACTTGTCAGAGGAAGAGGGAATATTTGGCATATTGGTAGGTGCCCTTTAAGCTTTTATAAATAATAATAACAGTATTTTATACCCACATGAAGGCCTCTACTGGGAGAAGCCAGAGAAAAAATGTTTTGTAACAGACTAATGTCATGTCTAAACACTTGACACACTCAATTTCCCACCGCAGGGCCTGGAGGAGAGGTTGTGTGTATGCATGTGTTTGTGTGTTAAACCACTTCACCTACAGCTGAATCTAAATGAATTTCTTCTTTGTTGCTACATCTAGCCCGCTTTGTCCTGGAGTATGTTTCTAACTTAGTGTTCAGGAACCATGTGAAAATTCTGGAAGATGTTGATGGAAAAAGAATAAGACAGCAAAGTATTCTGTCTCTGTGTCTACTCCAGCTCCATTATTGCTAGAAAGTGGAAAGTTAATCCAATGCAGCTGTGACTGTGAAGGCTCTGAGGTATCTTAAGGGGAAGCCCTTTCGCCAAGATCACGGCACACCCTGGAGACCTGGCCTGGATTAAGGCATCTATTATTGAGTTTCCACTCTGTGCAAGGCACAATGTCAAGTGCTGTGGGGAATTACACTAAAGAGGAAAAAAAGTCTATCAACCAGTAAGCAATATTCACCACCAATTAAAAACAGGGCAATGCACTAACTTCTGACAATACAAACAGCTCTATGAAATCATCTCCACCTTTAAGAAAAGTACAGTCCAAATGAGAACTCAGGAATGAGACACATTTCAAGGGTGATATAAGAATGGCACACTTGCTTTCAGAAACAAAACAAACCAAAACGTATGTCTAAGCTGTAAGTACTGTAGGAATACCAAAAAGAAAGGAGGAAAATGAGATCCAAGTCAAGGAAGAGTTCTTGGACAAGGTGGAGTGTGAGTTTAGGCATTGAAGGTGAGTAAGATTTGCATGCATGGAACAGTAGGGCAAAAGGCAGAGGTAAGAACTGTCAGGTGCTAGATGGTGAGGCCAGAACAGAGACCCTGCCTTTTTGGTATCTGAGTCAGACAAGTTGAGATTGGATTATTGGGCCCTCGCTTAATAGCAGTGAATTTGAGAAAGTCCCTTAAAGTTACTCTTAGAACCTCAGTTCCCTTAAGTGGGGAGAGGATAGTTAAGTGGGAAGAGGATAGGGCCTATGGGTTAGAGTTACAGTGTGAATATCTGTGAGGTTCTTAACATGTCCAATCAGCACTGGAGGAAAATAGTCATGGGGCATTGGGAAGGAAGAGGATGAATGGATAACAGAAGGATGAATAGAGTTCAGGGTGGCCTGAAGCCAGTCAGAGGAGTTGAGCCTCTTTCCCAAGCTGCCAAGGGTCTTCTGAGCTAACCTAACAAAAGCAAAACAAATAAGCATATGTGCATAAAATATGTTAACAAATAAAAATGTATTCACAATCAACAAAACAAAATGGAGAAAAGCTCTGAAGTATGTGGTTAAGAATTGCAAAGGATAAATGGCAAGAGGGATGACTGGATTGGGCAGGAAAGGTGACCAGAGGTAGGTAACACTCATCAGGCAGAACTGGATTACAATCCACATCCCCCACATTCAGAGTTTCAACCTAGCAGTATGGCTCTTCTGATCTCGTATTAGACAAGACCCCTCCTTGGGAAAGGATCCAACAGCTTACTAATCTGAGATTCTAGTCAATTCCATATAACTCCAGAACATGTATTGTTTTTAGATCAAATATCTTGCTCCATATAATTAAGACACTCATGTAATTTATTGTCTTAACTGGGAGAGTTTTGTTCTGACAAATGCTAAACCAGATGGGCTGCCAGGAAAATGGAGATAAACTGAAACTGTTCAGCCAAGCCAGGACATGTGTTTCTATTTCATACAACCCACACAAATAATATTCAATTTCTGCATGTTAGTCTATTAAGAAACACTGGGAAATGGCTAGACCTATTTTTGCCAAATTTGGAACTGCCTGAATTAGAATATTGGTTTCTGCAAAATTTACAGTGAAGGGTTTGAGAGACACCTAAGTGTGTAGACCGTCTTTCTCTGCAGCATCTGAAACTTGATTATGAGCGGTACTGGTGACTTCCATTTGAAAGGAAGTTCCCATTGTCTTAGGACCAGCAGTAGATAGAGAAAGCAAACAACGATTTCAAAGATCAACCCCAAATCTGAAGCACCAAGGACAGACTGGCCACCCCTACCAAGCAATGGCAGTGGGAGGCATAGCAAGCTGTTTCTTGATTATGAAGCATTTAAGACAAATAGTTGTAGGACTTATCTTCTTCACAGTAACACAGTAAAGGTAAAGGTCAACTCAAGAGTTATTAGTTGTTAAACAATTATTTTGTACCAGGCCCATTGATAAATTCTTTTCTTTTTTATCAGCTATACTGAAGTACAATTGACATACATTAGACTGGACACACTGATTTTTGAGTATTCTTACTCCTAGTTGTTCATCAAGTATCTGATTTATGTGTGTCCCGATCATGGGACAGGCAAAATGTAGTGTTGGGGACTAGTGCAGTTTCAGGAATGCAGGGGGGACCTTGCCCAGGGCCTTGGGATTCTACATGCAGTGAGCTTTCCTAGTAACGCTCTGGACTACTCTTGGGCCCCCTTCACACTTTACCCCAAGAAATACGGAATCAGTTATTTGATAAATTCTGGAGGAGTTACTAAGAAAATCCAACTTGGTTTTATTCTCTCTTCTTTGGGAGAGAACTGTCTGCAGAAAGGATTCATTCTTTTCTCCATACATCTTGATATATGGTATACAAGGGCAGGGCCTGGAGGCAGATGGAAGGTGTGTTACCCCTGCTCATGACGGTGAGAAAATGGTCTCCTCTGCAGCCCCATAAGGGAAATCTCACTTAATCCACTCATCTAACAACCTATTTTCCCACCTAGACTTCACTTCTATAAAGAAAATTTTCTATTTCTACCTGATTGAGTCCTTTTATTTTCAAACAAATATAGGAATGAAGGGTGATATTTATCATGCTTTCTCATGTCTAAACAGTAGGGAACCTAAGAAATACAAAACAAAGTCCCTGACCTCATCGCTAGGTTATAGAGACAAATCATACATACACAAATTAACTGAGAATATGTAAAATATGAAATTCTTTGTTAATAATGCCTTCTAATAATATAAATGGTGCAAATGTAATCTTTTTAGTCTCCAATTTTCATCCTTTTTATTCATATGCTCAAGAACTAAAGGATAGTGTATAAAAATAAAACAATTTTCTCAGAGTGACTGTGAATGAATGATTCTTTTAATTTTTGATGTGATGTCAATGTATAAATAAAGGGAATAACAAAAAGTGAGAGAAGAAAGGAGGAGGGGAGGGAGGAAGGAAGGAAGGAGGAAGGGAGGAAGAAAGGCAGGAAGGCAGGAAGGAAGGGAGGAAACCTTTTCTGAGTTGACAGTAAAATAATAAATGACAATGACGGTGATGAGTGCTAACATTTTTCTAGCATTTACTATGGGCCAGGCACTAATCCGTTACCTATACTAACTCATTGAATCCTCACAACAACCCTATGAAGTGGGTACTACTGTTGTTACTCTCATTTCAAAGGTCAGGAAAATGAGGCAAAGTTAAGTGACCTGATCACAATGGCATGATCTATAAGAAACAGGAGGAGACATGGGATTTGAATGTCTGTGAGCTGCCTTCAGTGCTTAACATGACGCTCCATAGCTGCTGGTGATGGGCACTGAGAGTGGGTGGTCAGGGAAGGCCGTGGGGAGAAAATGACGGGGACAGGGGATGAGATGGTTCGTGAAGGAGGAGCTGATGTGAGTAAAGGCCAGAGGTGGGGGTGGGCAAGGGATCTTCATCAGGAATGCCTGGTGCCAGCCCCGCCAGAGCAGAGGGTCAGTGCAGGGAGACGATATAGCTCAGGCACTCATGTCTCTGCATTTCTGCAGGAAAGATTGTCCCTTTCTGCTCAGAACATCTTTCTCTTGTCCCTTTTCCTAAATGAAACGAATTTCAGCTCCCACTCTCTGCTATAGACGGAGTCTTTATATGCCCTCCAGTTTTCTGTGTTGAAGCCCTAGTCCCCAGCGCAATGGTATTTGGAGATGGGACCTCTGGGATGTGATCAGATCATGCATGAAGGGGGAGCCCTCGTGAATAGGATTAGTGCCCACATAAGAAGACACACAAGAGAGATGATCTTGGTCACACCAGGATACAGCAAGAAGGCATCCTTCTGAAAATCCTCGCCAGGAACCAAATGAGCCAGCATCTTAATGCTGGACTTCCTCGCTTTCAGAACTTTGAAGAATATTTTTCAGCTGTTTAAATCACCCAGTTTATGGCGTTCTTTGTATAGCAGTGCAAACGAAGACACCTTTCTCTTGACTCAGTGAAATGGAAGCAGGGAAACACCGTCTGCTCCAGCCTGCTCTTTGTTTTATCAACTGCATCTCAAGACCACCTCTGGCAATGAGCATAAGTGCTTGTCTTCTTAAAACTCACTATGTGAGCTATTAATAGTAAAATAATCACCATTTACAGGGTCCTTATGGTCTGCAGAGAACTGCACTGAGGACTTACTTATCTCATTTACCCCCCTTACAAAGATCCCCTGGAAAAACATTCCCTCTAGTTTAAAGATGAGAACATTGAGGCTCAGAAAAGCTAAGTGGCATGCCCAGTGCCACACAGCAAGTAAGTATAGAAGCATGGGTTTCAGTCCTGGTCTATCCAACTCCAAAGCCACGCTCATATTCATTGTTGTATTCACAGCCTTTCTCTATTTTTTAAATAACCTGCACGGTATATAGAACTGGGGGAAAGAAAAATGCAAATGAGAGCAAAACCAAACAACAAACAAGAACCCTCTTACAATGCAACATGGCTGAATTCTCTTAACTCTTCAGAATTAATTGTCTGTAATACTTACACAATCAAAGAAACAAAGAAACACCCGGCCGGGCGCGGTGGCTCACGCCTGTAATCCCAGCACTTTGGGAGGCTGAGACGGGTGGATCACGAGGTCAGGAGATCGAGACCATCCTGGCTAACACGGTGAAACTCTGTCTCTACTAAAAATACAAAAAATTAGCCGGGCATGGTGGTGGGCGCCTGTAGTCCCAGCAACTTGGGAGGCTGAAGTGGGAGAATGGCGTGAACCCAGGAGGCAGAGCTTGCAGTGAGCCGAGATTGTGCCACTGCACTCCAGCCTGGGCAACAGAGCAAGACTCCATCTCAAAAAAAAAAAAGAAAGAAAAAAAAAAGAAAGAAAGAAAGAAATAAACACCCACCCACAAGTCAATTAAGTAGTAAATCTGGAAATTTACCATTAAGATGAAAAGTCACAAGAAAATAAGATTGTGGTAGGCAAAATTCAAAGATGCGCCTCAAGACTCCTGGCCCTTGGTTATTCAATAAAATACAAATCTAGGTACTGCTATAAAGAGATTTTACAGATGTAAATGAAATCCCAAATCAGCAGTCCTCAAGATATGGAAATCTTTGAAGTGGGAAATTTAAAAGGATCAATTACACGAATCCTTTAAAAACAGAGAGTTTTCTCTGGCTGGTTGTAGAAGAGGAAATCAGAGAGATTTTAAGTGTTCAAGGGATTCGATTTGAAAGAGGTTTTCCCTGGCTGGATAAAGGGGATGTGGGTGATTCCCAAAAGCTGAGAGGTGTCCCTGGCCAACAACTAGCAAGAAATTGGGGATTTAGCTCTATAACCATAAGAAATTGAATTCTTCAAACAATTTAAATGAGCTTGGAAGTAAAATATCCCCAAGACCCTACAGATAAGAGCCCAACCCAGCTGAAACCATGACTTAGGCCTTGTGAGAATCTCAACTGAGAACACAGTTAAGCCCATTTGGACTTCCGACCTACAAAACTGAAAGATAATATATAGGTGTTACATCAAACCATTAGGCTTGTTATAATTTGTTACATAGCAACAAGAATGAATTCAATAATTTTGCTGTAGGATAAAGTAAATTATTGAATTGTATTCTATTTTTGTGTGTGTGTGTGACGGAGTCTCGCTCTGTCGCCCAGGCTGGAGTGCAATGACGCGATCTTGGCTCACCGCAACCTTCGCCTCCCAGGTACACGCCATTCTCCTGCCTCAGCCTCCCGAGTTGCTGGGAGTATAGACGCCCGCCACCACGCCTGGCTAATTTTTTGTATTTTTAGTAGAGACAGTTTCACTGTGTTAGCCAGGATGGTCTGGATCTTCTGACCTCGTGATCCACCCGCCTTGGCCTCCCAAAGTGCTGGGATTACAGGCGTGAGCCACTGCGCCCGGCCTCTATTCTTCATTTTTACAACATACATTCATTCCAGTTCTGCAACTGGAGAGCTGGAGAAATCTCTTCTACTTTTAGTGGCATTAAGTTAAACCATCAAGAGACAGAGGATGGGTGCCTATTTATAAATGAAGATTTACAGTAAAATGCAGAACTGACTGATTTTCCAGGTGACTGTATCTTTAAAAATTAATGTCATTTTGAACATTGCTCATCATCGTGTTTATTTTATATAGACAGAGAGAAGATAATTGTTTAAGATAGTTGATGGATTTGATTCTTAAATAAGTAAAAAGCACATGTTCTCACACTGTAATAATTTTAATCTGTCAGGAAAAAAAGCAAAGCCTTAGAAACAAGTCAAAAAGTAACTAGTTAAAATTAAAAAATCCCAATTTAGATTCTGTCAACCATAACAAGTAGTTTATTTTATTTCTCTGAGGACAAGGATTATTAGAGATGGAAAAATAAGTACAATAATGCCTGTAGAAGTGGAGAGACCAGGCATCGTCAGCTGGCTCCTCCCTCATTTATTAACTGAACGCTCTACCTCCTCACTGACCGTTCAGCCTCAACACAAGGTGGCTGTGGCAGTGATCAATGTTATTTCATCAAGCACTTAGAATAATGACAAATATTATTAGATACCCAGTAATGACAAATATTGTTAGATACCCAGTAAATGTTTATTCTCACCCTTCTGAACCATCCACCAGTTAGTTGGGAATGCTGCCTCCCCATGCCTGATGTTCCTTTCCTGTGATGGCAGCTCAGTTAATTTCAGAGCCCTGATATGCTCAGCTTAGCACCTCCCTTCTTCCTCCCCTAGAGGTCAACTTAGCTCCTGGGGGGAAAAGACTTATCCCAGTGCAGCTTTGCCTGCACCTGGTTCTGAGGCTCAGAATTAGGACAGACTTCATGTTGAGTCCTCCAACCAAAGGTGACACTTCAGACTAATCTTTAATGCTGTATTTTATGTCATTACTTGTTCAGAACCAAGATGGGAAACAGCGTGCTAGTTATTGAGGCTTGTCTTCTGAGCCCCCAGTAACATCCCTCAAGAACCTCTGATTCATCCCACTTTCATTTTGACATACAGGCTTGAGCTACCAAAAACAGGCTTTCTGACTCTGGAACATGTCCTTTAATGCATGCCCTTCCTATTTACAAATCTCTCCCGGAAATTGCACTAATGCAGTTTTTCAGCCTGACAAACTCAACCCACTTGGGAGCTTTCTATCCCAGAGATAAATGAGAGGTAAACTTAATTAAATGTTTGTGGAGTACTGCCCCCCCCCCCAAAAAAGTGTCACTTTAAACAATCCATTACAAAACCCACAACTGTATTCATCTCTAAATACATTCATGTTTGGAAAATTCCCCCTGTAGATAACTGTACAGCTGGAAGATGTCACATAGGCGTACTTCCTGCCTTAATACTAATATTATGCTTTCTCAATCCCAAGAGCTAACATAATTTCAATTATAAACTCACATAGTCTAAAAATGTATACCATGGTGAAATTTTTTAAAAATGGAATTTCAGGAGAATCAAAACACTTGCAATCTAGAGCTAGTGCTACCATTAATTACAAACAGGACCTTGACCACTTGATATCATTTATAAAACTTATCTGTAAAAGAAGATGCTTGGACTGTAATCTCCAAAGTTTCTTTCAGCTCTAAAATTGTGTCATTTTTCACCACCAATTAACAAAGAACACAGGAGTAAAACTGCTCTGAAATGTGGAGAAGTATTCTTCCAGAAGACGGTAAACTTCTATCAGTGAAGACCATTGCCACTAGAAATTATTCACCTTAGGAAGGTGCCATTATAGATAAAAGTAGAATGATAGATTAGCATATTCATTAATTTTAGATTCCATAATAGATGAACCTTCAAGGTTCAGCAGCTTAGCACAACAGAAATTTGTTTCTTGTTCATCCACTTTCTGACAGGGAGGTTCAATAGGGAGCTTACCTTGCAGTGATTCAAAGACCCAGCTCTTTCTTCCTGTGGCTCCATCACCTGCAGAGCCTCTAATCCTTCTAATCTATCCAGATGGGAAAATAGAGAAGAAGACTCACCTGCTTCTTAACTAACCAGCTGGAAAGCAACACACATCATTTATCTCACTTTCTGTTAGCAGTAATGGGTCATAAGACCTGCCTAGATATAAGGCAACGCAAAATAGGATATTGGCATTGTAGTTCCTGAATGGGCAGCCAGTTGGCAGCAGCTACTTCCCTCCATGGAAAATGGGAACCAATCTTTGAAGAGCAATGCCACATCTATCACAGTTAATGTGATGAGCTCCTCACAGATACAAACTTTCTCTTTTCTACAGCAACTTTGACATCAGCAACTCATTTCTGCTCTATCTGGTTTTAGTGATGTGATAAAGGTCTGCTAAATAAACAGCAACAGCCATGACTCGAAGCAAGCTAATCTCAGCTGAAATTTCCTGTGAGTTTTGCTCTGTGTACCTTTTGTTTTTAATGTGTGCAAACAGAAATACAAGTCAGATGACTCCAAGAGAAGAAAACATGACTGCAGTTATTTCTGTCCAATCGTAATAAGAACTAACAAATGAAGAAAGGCTGGATTTAGGTAGAATTGTAATCATCAAGAATATTTTACAAAATATGTATATATTCCCTGATTAGTCATTCATCATATTTTGGCTTATTGAGCTGCTGACAGAGTATGTTTCTTGTTTTGTGGGAGAAAAACCCTTTGAAAAGGTGGTGTGTTATTATCTAGACAGCTAAACCATGTTTTTAATTTGCTCTCTAAGATGAAGAAAAGTCTAGATCTAATATATTCAGGTTTTAGCCCGGTAGAAACACTTGGACCTTTGGATTTTGGATGTGACAACATCGCCACCATACATTACCATCTATGAGGGAAAGCAAAACTTATTAAAGAATATAAATTCAGAACTCTAGGCCAATAACAAGTATTAACTAAAACAGGGGCTGGAAAACTTTCTCTGTTAGAGACCATATAGTAAATATTTTAGGTTTTATGAGCCATATTGTCTCTTTTACAGATACTCTACTTTGTATTTATAGCTATGAAATGTAAATAAATGGGCATGGCTGTGTTCCAATAAAACTTTACTTACAAAAACAGGCGATGAGCTGCATTTGACCCACAAGCTGTAATTTACTGATTCCTAAATTAGAGACGAAATGGCAGAAAACCCAAAATGGAAAATTTTGTCATGTATAGCTTGGAAAGGGCCTCAGTTTTCCTCTTCTATTTTGGAGCTATGTCTTTCAGGTTTGTTTGGAATTTTCTGTATAAAATAAATAACATTTCCTATCATAAACAGCTGACGAAAGGAAAGGATATTTACCAGCTGCTAATGAGCAGAGCTTGAGTCCCAGGAGACCAGGTTCTAATTTTGGCTCTGCCAGTATGGAGGATGTGATCCTCACTCGTCCCATTTAACTTCAATGGGTCTTTGTTTCTGCTTCCCTAAAATCAGGGAGATAGCTGAGGTTACCTCAGGTACCTTTTACATTGCTCAAGTTTTTTTTTTTTTTTTTTTTTTTTTTTTTTTTCTATCTGGAAAGCAAACTGGACTAGAATAAATTTTTGACTTGACCCAGAGGGCACAGTGAGATGAGTTACGTAAACTCTCTAAAGCTCCATTTCCTCACCTGTTGAATGGACTTAATATTCTCTACCTGAAAGGATTAAAGTCATGTATGTGACTTTGTAAGTCATGTAAGTAGCAGGGGGAAGGAAGCAGATTCCATGTCCCAATGTGAATGGAATCCAAATAATGTGATTTCATGGCTAGTTTAAAGGAATCTTCTTCACTATTATCCTAACATCACAAGCAAAGCTACCCACACTCCCTTAGAATCTGGAAGCATTCTCTACCAAGTGGTCATCAAAACACAGGCAAAAGAGACCAGGCGCAGTGGTTCATGCCTGTAATCCCAGCACTTTGGGAGGCCGAGTCAAGTGAATCACTTGAGGTCAGGAGTTTTCGGCCAGCCTAGCCAACACAGTGAAACCCCGTCTCTACTGAAAATCCAAAAAAAATAGCTGGGCGTGGTGGTGCGTGCCTGTAGCCCTAGCTACACTGGAGGCTGAGGCAAGAGAATCACTTGAATCTGGGAGGCGGAGGTTTCAGTGAGCTGAGATCGTGCCACTGCACTCCAGCATGGGTGACAGAGAGAGACTCCGTCTCAAAAAAAAAAAAAAAAAAGCAAAACTCACTCAAAATATGTAAACATGGCAGATCAAAGCTAATCACAATATTAAGAATTCAGTTTCCCTGGCCAGAGAGCCATTCCAAGCAGACAGTAACCATAAATGAGGATTTCTTGACCTCTTTAACTAGATCCTCACAAAGCAATAGCCCAAATTCTCCCTTCCATGTGACTATTTATCCCATACTAAGCCAATAACCCACATCCTAAGAGATGGCTGCAGAATGCACAATTAGGAAGAAGTTTTATTATTTTTATTGTGCCAGTCATCACATTGGAATCTTACATAATCATGATCCAAAGTGGGTGGTATTATTCTCATTCTTACTGATGCTAAGGCTGAGGTTCCAATGGCTTAAGCAAGTTGCCCAAAGATGAAACATGCAGGGAAAGACTGTGTGACCTCACGGATTGTGCTCTTGCCCTTGTGTGTGACAAATGATAAGAATCTTTGGGCAGAAATGCTGACAACTGAGGCAGAGAATCTGAAAACAACCTTCCCTTCAAACCTAAAAATCAGAGACTGCTTCTTCCAAATCACTGACCTGTCAGAAGATGAATAAGACAGAAAGACCATCAGAATCCAAGTCAGGAGTACTAGCTTGTTCTTGACATTGTAACAGAGTCTAAGATACTGCAAGTGAATTCCACCTTGCTCTGAATGAATGAATGAATCAATGAGGAATTGCTCAAATTCAAGTTGCCAGTAGCACATAGGTCCATGGGTACAAAAAACTCATTCTGATTTTTTGTTTCTTTTTAATGCATATCCTTGCTCTTGCTACACATCACAATTTTAGTGAGGTTGCGGGGATCCTTATTCCTCCAGCTTTCACTCTTCCAAATTCTGACTTCCTACTCTCTTTGGCCTCTTATTCCTCTTCCCTACTTTCTGCTTTCCATATCTCTTTTCTCTTCATCCTAATGTTTCAGAAAGAATGCTTGAGAATATACATTTTTCTTTTTACCAGTGAAATATGGGGTGAAAAAATATTGTATATACATTTAGATTGCCTAACTTTCCTCTATAAACTTGAAAAAAAAACCCATTAACTTCAGTTCGTTAATGCAATGCCATGTGTTTCTTGTTACAAATTGTTATGGTCGACATGTTTATGTTTTCTGCAAATTCCTATTTTGAAATCCTATCCTCCAATTTAATAGTATTAGGAAGTAAGGGCTTTGGAAGGTAATTAGGTGATGAGGGTGAAGTCCTCACGAATGGGATTAGTGCCCTTATAAAAAGAGACTTGAGAGCTTGCTCTTTCTCTTGCCCTCTCCCTCTCTCTTTCTGTCTCTCTGCTCTCTGCCATCTGAGGATACAGCAGGTAAATTGCTGCCTATGAACCAGGAAACAGGCCCTCACTAGACACCAGATCTTCTGGCACCTTGATCGTGGGTTTCCTGCCTCCAAAATGGTAGAAAATAAATATCTGTCGTTTAAGCCACCCAGTCTATACAGCAACAGAAACTAAGGGTCATATTTTTAATGATGGAAATAATAATAAAGAAGAGGAATAAGTAAACTAAGTTTGGACTTCTCTAGAAACCAAACAATATCAGACCCAACTGGGAGATGTACTTACCCATATCAACTAATGTGCTACACTCATCCAATGTAAGGAACTCTGCACCCTCCCACACCCACCCTGCCTTTTCTCTGTACAAGGTACCATGCTAGGCCTGGACCAAAAAGGAGACCAGGAAAAAAGCTAACATGTAAGAATATGTGATTCTAGGAACTGTCTTATAGATTTTCAGGAAGAGAAGTTAGCATGTTTTGCAACTGAAATTAACCTTATTCATCATAAGCAAAACTGTAGGGACAAAACTTGTAGAGAAGGAGCTCTTATCCAATTCAATACACATTGCCTATAGTGATTCTGAAAAGTAGTATCACATTTGTTCAGCACCTAATAAATGGCAGGCACTGGGCTAGATTTTTTACATTAAACATTAGCTTCTGAACCACATTATGAGTCAGATAAAGACAATAAGATACAAAGACTTACGTGAATTATTCCAAGTTATAAGGTGTAGAAATGCACGAATGGGAATTTGAACTTGAAAAACCTGTTGGACCTTAAAATTCACATTGTTTTTGCAACTACTCTGCATACATGAGTGGCCTCACCACAGTAGGAATACAGAAGTTCAACAGCAAATGGATTCAGGAACTTGGAAGAAGACAAAGGAAACCCTCATGAAATAAAAAATTTTTGAATAAAGTGGATATGGTTTTGGGGATCCTTCACCTCATCAAATTCAGGCAGGTGCTTAAGCAGCCTCCCAGGCCCTCATGTCAGAGAAAGCAGGGCCTGGGCATTGATGGCAGCTGCCTGAGTCCTGCAGCACTGAGAGGCCAGCTTCAGCCACTGTCCATGCACTGGACAGATAAGAAATGATAGATTCTTCCTTTCTGTTTTATTCCATTTTCTTAAAAAAGCACAAAATGGCATTTTGTTCTATGGCAGTAATTACTGTTACAGCATTAGATTATAATATGGGATTTGATAATAATAAATTATAATAAAGTTTTGCTTCTCTCACGGAGTCTTGAATGACTTGTCCAGGAGACCTAGTTTGGAGCTTTTTCAACTCAGCTGTGTTCAAAACAGAGAATGGGCTGAATTTCAATGAGGTGCGGATACTATGTAATATTCTCCACACCAAGTACCAAATCTACAGGCTCAATATCAAGAACATACAAGGTCTTGTAAACTAAATTCAAAATCTCTAGCTTCTATTCTTGCTCCTAGCAGTCCTTCATCTCTCCTAATACGTATGTTCTTTTCAATGTGGTTTTTCAAAATAGAAAATGAGTATTAGTTTTATAGTTGCAGATTCTGTATCAGGCAAAGTCTAGCCAAATAAACAACAACAACAAAGACTTTAGGTATTTCAAACAGACAGAATATACTACATGGAATTAAACAGATGACAGAGGAGCTGAGACCATTGGTAGGGGACTGTGAACACTCTAGAAATTACTAACAGCAGGAAGCTGCTACAAGCCCTGGTGATGGAGAGGAAAGACAAGAATTTAGACCCAAGATCACCCAGTGATAGCTGGAATCTTTAATGAGCTGGGATATGGAAGGAAAAGCTGTCCTATGAGAGCTGGATCACCGAGGGTACAAAGCTAACGTTGGAGACAGCACCCAAACCCAAAACACAGGGTAGGGGAATATGCTAGCTTTTCCCTTCCTCTGCTCCCCAGTTTTCTGCCAGTTCCTACCCTTGCCTAATAGCAGAAGGAAACAAAGCTAAAAAATTCCAACTGATTCCTTAAGATCTGGCTAGCACACTACTTTCTCCATGAATCCTCCCTTTGGACTTCCAAATCTCTTTATGTAAACTTTTCATGATGTTACATTTGGCTATCCAATACAGTTATGCATATTTAACAGCCTGTGAGCTTTTCAAAGATAAACTCTATGGTGGGGTCTTTGTGGTATCTCCAGGCCTTACATAGAAGAGATAAAATTTTGGTAGGCCTGGGTTCAAATCCTAACTCTTCCACTTAGAAGCTGTCTGACTCTTGTAAAATTCTTCAGTCTACTTCAGTTTCCTCATCTACAATTTGAGGGAAATAAATTCCTCCACATAGGGTCAGTCTGAAGATTTAAAACTATGGGACCTAGGCCCCCGAGCATAGTAAATGAGTAGCTTCTTATTGGAATGTGGTCTTGCTTGGATTGCAGGTGAATGATGAAGCATTCTGTAGTGCTAATGGCTTCTATTTGCTCATTTCTCTAAACTATATATTCTCTCTACTATATATTATACAACCTAATGGAATTGACCACGTCTGGTTAGAAATTTCTAAGAATAGTTAGGCCTTGAAGCTGTAAATGTGAAAATCTATTTACAGAGCTCTACCTTCCTTAACACCACCTCTAATGAGAAAATCCCAGTAGAAAGCAGCTTCAGAAGGAGGCTTCAGAAAGGGTCAGCCCAAATTGGGTGATACCCATGTGTGCACTTAGTCAACTTCAGCTAGCCAATCAAACGAATAAAGACTATTGGGCTAATTTTTATTGGCCATGATCTTAGAAAAGGAACACACTGTCCTCAGTTTCTAACTCATGGGGAAGTTTATCACAAGGATATGTGGTATAAACAACGCTACACCAGCTATTGCCAAGATTTTCCAATGAAGAACCATCAGGCCTTTGAAAGGTCTATGTTTTTTTTCAGGAGCTTTACACTAGCTTAGACAACATGGCAAAACACCGTCTCTACTAAAAATACAAAAAAATTAGCTGGGCGTGGTGGTGCACACTTATAATCCAGCTACTCAGGAGGTTGAGGTAGGAGAATCACCTGAACCCGGAAGGCTGAGGTTTCAGTGAGCTGAGATTGCACCACTGCATTCCAGCCTGGGCAACCAGAGTGAGACCCTGCAGAAAGGAAGGAAGGAAGGAAGGAAGGGAAGAAGAGAGGAAGAGAGGAAGAGAGGAAGGGAGGAAGGGAGGAAGGGAGGGGAGAAAGGAAGGAAGGAAGGAAGGAAGGAAGGAAGGAAGGAAGGAAGGAAGGAAGGAAGGAAGAAAGAAAGAGAAAGAAGAAGAAAGCAAAAAAGAAAGAAAGAAAGAAAAAAGAAAGAAAGAAAGAACGAATGAACAGACAGGAAGACAGGAAAGGAAGGAAAGGCAGGAAAGGAAAGAAAGGGAAGAAAGATATATGTTTTTTTATACATGGTCTGATCATCTAGGAGCTGAAGCTGGTCTTTCTAAACCAAAGGAAAACCCTCAGGCTCAACAGAGCAAACAAAAATGTAAATCCTATCAGCTAAGTTTGATTAGAACTTCTACCTTGAGAGTTGAAGTATGAGGTGGGAAAGAGACAAAGTTATGCTTCAGTACTTAAGTCAAACTGTGGTAAACTTCTTAAACCTTAAAATAAACCCCATTGTTGACTGAATTCTAGAAATATTTTTTAATACAGTTAAAATGACTCTGATATTATCTAGGAATAAGTTTGAGTCAGATAGACAGTTTCCCCTAAGTCTCAACGAAGCCATCTCTGATGTCCTGTTATATCTCTTAAAAATGAGCACCCCACCAGCATTTATTAATCATCTATTATAGTCCAGGCAATTTATGTTCTTTAATGATATCTAAGTCTTGTTGCATAACTACAAGGTGTGTGTCATTATCCAAATCTTAGAGGTGAAGAAACCATGATGAGACACATTAGATAGGTCACCAAGGTCAAACAGCTTCTTGGTGGCAGGGCTGCCACCTCTAAGGCTAATTCTAATCCAGGGCTGCTTGCCTCTAAGGCGCTGAGGTCTTTTCTTTTTCAGCTGGACCATGCTACCTCTCTTATGTGAAAAGGTAGTACTTACCCTTTCATCTATTCATTCAACAAACAGTTAATCAGAGCTTACCATGTTCATGGAACTGTATGAGGTACTGAAGTTACAAGAATAACCATGACATGGAACAGCTTTGCAAATATGAAAATTCACTGCAACTGTAACATTCTTTGCCCCGAAGGGAAATAGGCTATTCTGTAAATAAGGACTATGCGCTATTACAGGCATTTATATATTGCTACCTATTAAGTAGAGGTAAAGAACAGTGTAGACTAATTAACCACAGGGCAAGAGCCCAGGACAGAGAGAAGGAGATAGAAGCAGGGATGGAAGAGCAAACACCATTGTTTCGTGCATGGAGAAACAGTTCATATCTAATTGCAAGAATGAGAACTCTGGCCAGCACATCTGAGATCAATCTCAACTTGGACTATTAGCTTTGGCAGCTTTAGTTTCAGGCCTTCTTTGGGGAATAGAGGCAGTTCCACATCTTCTAAATTCTGAGTCTACCATTTTCTCACTCTAAAATGAAAGAGAGAAGTTAACTCATTTTCTTCTCATGATGACCATCATCAAAAGGAGTATAGCTGTCTGACACATACAGGTTTTCATTCCTTCTGTTAAGGACTCCCTCTCTGCTTAAATTAATAATCCTTTGAGAAGCTGCTTCCTGTCCTGAATTTTATTTACATCTTTTCTCTGCAGGCTAATTACCGATGCTATTTGTGATTACACAAAGTTGAGTGCCTGACCTTTCCTCTTTGATATTCCAGTGACTTCATTGTGCTGAATTTGTGGCATTGGTGACACCCTAAGAACCACAGTACAGTACTGAATTATTATAAACACAGATTGAAAGTAGCAGCCTTTGATTCATCATGAGGCAAAAAAAAAAAAAAAAAAAGTGTTCTTAAAGGGAGAAATCCTACATGGAAAGGAGCATCATGTGACTATTAGGACATCAAAATGCAGATGCATACATAAACTTATGAGTTATACATCAGAATTTGATGAAGTACAAGTTAGATATACATACATTGACTCATGCCCAGAGGCTATAAAGCAGAAAATGATCTTTGATTAATTGCTGAGACATTCAGAATAAGCACAGCTGACGTCTTCTTAAGTCCCTCGGCAAAATATACAAACAAAAAGTTAGGTATGACCTTGCCCTTAGGGATGCATCTAGTCTAAAATCTGACAGCAGCAGCAAAAGGGTTACTTCCAACTTCACCTTAGAAAGCAGCGATGTACAGGTACTGGTGCCCTGAACATGTAATATTTATAACAGTCATACAAGTTTAATTTTTTTCTTTTCTGTGGAAAGAAAAAATACCTTTTTTCCCCTCTTCTTTTTTGGTAAAGCTCTGCACTGCAGGGGGAAGAAATAAAAAGAACCTCTTCAAGTTTGGAATTTTCCACTCCCCACACCCCCTCATGCTGGTCAGAGGAGCATAGCAGGAGAGACAGAGCCAGGAAGAAAAATGCAGATACGATGATTTGTCTTGGTGAGTTTCAGAAACCATTCATGGTCCACGAGGCTGATCTGACCTGTGTTAAGTTGGTGATTATGCCTCATTCACTTCTGTGCTTCTCACAGATGCATATACTGGCCTATATGTAGACATGAAAAGCATGAAGTTGATGTCTGCTATAGAAATCCAAGGCAATTTATTCCTCTGCTATGAGTGTTTGCATTCACCCCTAGTTTCCTTGAGGTAGAGATTAGGATAAGAGGGTTTTCTCCTAATATTTTCTTCCCTCCCCCTCAGAGCTAGCTATTTTTAGAGTGGGAATTAGGTAATTATCTGGACTGGGTCCCCTGTAATTCTCATAAAAGGCAAGCAAATAAAATGAGTTTCGAGGGCCTTGGCTTGGCTTCGGGCAGGATATTGGCAGTGGGGAAACCATGTCCTGAGATATACAAGGAGTGAGTCTCTTAAGAATGCAGTGTGAATCAAAGGCCTTTATATTTATGAATTATGATTTTTATTTGAGCCTCAAGAATCTTGGTATCTAAGAATCCATAGGGAGAAGAAACCAGGCAACCGTTGTAGCCTCAGAATCTTCTGACAGGGTTATGACCTTGAACTATGGGCTACTTGTTATCTAGAGCAATAGTTTTTTTTGTTGTTGTTTTTGTTGTTTGTTTTGTTTTTTTTTAGATGAAGTCTTGCCCTGTTACCCAGGCTGGAGTGCAGTGACGTGACTGTGGCTCACCACAATCTCCGCCTCCCGGTTTCAAGCGAATCTTCTGCCTCAGCCTCCTGAGCCAGGACCACAGGTGTGTGCCACCACATCCAGCTAATTTTTGTAGTTTTTAGTAGAGACAGGGTTTCACCATGCTGGCCAGGCTAGTCTTGAACTCCTGACCTCATGATCCTGGCCTTGTTTATTCTTTTCTTGCTGAATCTGATCACGCTTCGTGGTGTGTTTCTAGTTCTGTGACAAACCTGAAGCACAGCAGACAGGTTAAAGAGGGACACAGTGATGCAGAGGCCTAGAAACTGTGCCATGAGGCATCCATGCCACTGTGCAATGCGAATGCAGCACTTCCCAGCAATACACATCTTTTTCTTTCTGCTGAGGCACACGTTCCAATGCTGACACTAGCCAGGATGGGGAAGAATTCCAGGGGAGACCTGACACATCATCGTTTCTCTCCCTCTCAGCGAAGCAAAGTGAGATGCAAATTTATGGCAATAACCTTAAGTCCACTTCATCATATACAAAAATCATTCAAACTTTCAACAGTGTAGGTTACCTGTTGTCACTCCTTCTGGTTGATCCCATCATAGCACTGAGTCGAGTAGAAGCAGACAAGTGGGACTGCAATGGACCACTTCTGGGGCTGCCAGTGTAATTTGTGGCTGGTTTTATTTCATTCTGCCTGAAAGCTGCAGAGCTTAGCTGAATGCCCACACTGTGAGAAAGCTTCTGCAGTTGGGATTTGGTCTGCACATTCGGGATAACTTACTGGAAGGATTTTAATGGATTCCTGACCCCGATAGTTGCTTGCGAAAACAGCATTTTACAAACACGTTGCCATATTTACTTGCGCATTCACACTTTCCTCCAATTTGGAGAAGAAACTCAGAAGAGACGTTTTCTCTGCATCCTCCTCCCCCTTCTCTCCACGCTTCTCTTTCCTCTGTTTTAAGAACATTGACCGATCACAGCTGGTGCCAGAACATAAGGCTGAGGGAATAATCGCTGCATTAAATGGAAGTATCATTGTAGTTCACGTTTATTTTAATGGAGGATGTTTCCATGAAGCACAACAGACTAAATTAGGCATCTGAATTCTCCCTATCTGGGGAATGTCTATGAAGGTGGCACATGCCCACCTCCTGCAAGGCATTCTTCCCTCCCAGCCCTTCCAAATCTTAGCTGGACACAGCCAGCTTGAAACTTATGATGGGGTGCATGCTGCAGGCTCTGGCACAGAGATGAAATCCACTCCTTGTTATTCATCATGAAGGATCTAGCATCACATGGCCAAGAGTCATAGCTTTATTCTCTCCGCCACCATGTACTCTTGGCTACATGTGTAGTAAGCACCTACCTTCCAGAGTTGTGAGGAGGATTTAAAATGCAGATGCAGGTAACACACAGGACAGTGCCAGGTGTGTAATCAACATCTAATGAATCCTAGAGTTATGATTATAATGCTGATGTTCTATCTATCAATGCAAAGAGTTCATGGCGTCTTGGCCCCAGTTTGCCAGGGAAACAAGAACTCTTTGTAGAGGAATCTGTGTACCCACCTTTCCTTCTTATCTGTCTTTCCCTTCTCATGCTGCCTATTGTTTCGTTAGTTAGTTTTGCAAGTTGCGTTTCACAGATTCCTCTAGCATGGACTTGTAACTTGAGATCCAACGAACCTCAAAAGGGGACTTCAGCAATTAGTCAGTGCCCTGAAATGCATGCAAATTTTTGAATATGTTTGTGTGTTTTTCTGGATATGGTACCTATAGTTTTTATCTGTTTTTTTTTTTTTTTCTGTCAGAGCTCCAAATGGATGCAGGCCACAAGAAGTATAACTATTGCTCTAGGCCAGGCGCTTTGGCTCATGCCTGTAATCCCAGCACTTTGGGAGGTGGGTGGATCATCTGAGGTCAGGAGTTCAAGACCAACCTGCCCAACATGGTGAAACCTTGTCTCTACTAAAAATACAAAATTAGCCAGGTAAAATGCTGCAGTGAGCTGAGATCACACCACTGCACTCCAGCCTGGGCAAGACAGAGTGAGATTCCGTAAAAAAAAAAAAAAAAAAAAAATAGTAAAGCCCTTAAAAAAAGATGAAGAAGAAGAAAGTCTTATAAAACATTGTAAAATAAGTTATACAAAAAACATAGTGCTTTGAAATATATCTAAATATTTTTTAGCATGAACACCATTTAATCAGAATGGATTGAACTAGGGGTTGTCAAATTTTTTCTGTAAAGGATCAAATACTAAATATTTTAGAGTCTGTGGGCCATAAGATCTCGGTAAAGAATATTCAAATCTGCCCTTATAAAGCAAAAGCAGCCCTAGATGACACAACACATTCATGAATGGGTGTGGTTGTGTTTGCAATAAAACTTTATTTATAGACACTGAAACTAGAGTACCATATAACTTTTA
The DNA here is from genome assembly GCF_000951035.1 of Colobus angolensis palliatus. Classification (NCBI taxonomy): domain Eukaryota; kingdom Metazoa; phylum Chordata; class Mammalia; order Primates; family Cercopithecidae; genus Colobus; species Colobus angolensis. Next base: position 3,156,321 of record NW_012116088.1, on the reverse strand, counting down.
CATGTCATAAAAAATTATTATTCTTTTGATTTTTTTTGAAGCATGTAAAATGTAAACATCATTCTTAGCCTGCAGACCATACACAAAGAGAGGTTAAGCCTGATTTAGCTTCGGGCCATAGTTTCCCAGTTCCAGGATTAAATCACCAAAATGGCGGTATCTGGGTCTTCTGTGTCTCCTGGTTGCATATCATCATTGCACTGCTCTGAAGAAGCTGAAAATGTAGAGCAATGGGATTCCTGACTTGACTGTGGGCAGAGACAGAGTGGACAATGAGTGGGCTGCAAAGGCCTTGGGGAGAGGAAAGTAGGCAAGGACAATGGGACTAGTCTGTGCTTTTTAGCTCCAGAAGAGGAATGTAAAGCAATGTTTCACACCATCATCTGGGCTGTAGCAGAACAGTGAGTAATCCCTGACCAATGATGGGCTCTATATGTGATGGGCTGCTCTTCCAGCTGGATCAGGTGCTGCAGAGACTAGAGACAGGCTGATCCATCGTCCTTTAACCAGCACAGCTCAAAATGCGAGTAGCCGATTTTTCAGTAATGCTCTAATGATGATTCTATTAGCCAAAATTAAGAAAAAATCCAAGTTGCCATTTACGTTCAGAACTTTTTCTTCAAAGAAGTTAGCATATATAAAAGAAAAGGCCAGCTCTAAGAATCAAAATTAGTTGTCTCTCCACAACCTAATTTGGGCCTTTTAGGAAACAGAGCTATGATTTCTGTGGGGAGTGGGCTGGAGACATTTGAACCCACCATCATGATAACAGACCCTGTCAGCAAAGGGCCTGTACTCTCTCTATTGTAAACTGGTTGCAGCAGAAGATATATTTATTACCTGTTTCTGCACATTAGGGTGTCATTTTGTGCGACTTATGGTTGTGAGCAAGAGTTTTTCTTAGAGGAGTGGTCATGCTCATTCCATGATGGGTCTAAATGCTGTCACTGTGCAGCTAATGGGTAGTTTCTGCAAGCCCAGAATCTACATTAGACTCCCTTGCAGAGGTTTGTAAAATACAGATTTCCAGGCTCTGCCCAGATTGCTTCAATTTAGTAGATCTGGAGTGGTGCCAGAAGATATATATATTGGGGGAAAAGTAACCCAGGTGATTCTAATGTCAGCAGGTCCAATGCTCACTTCTCCAGTAAACAGGATAAGCTATTCGCAGAGGGGACAGAGTATGGAAATGGTAACTTGCGGTCTCCACAGACATCAGGGTGGCCTAAGCGCAAAAGGAACCTCAAGGACTGCCAAGCTCTATATTTCTATCTTCAGTAAGAATAAATTACAAGTTCATCAAAAATCCTGTCTTTGGCCTAGGAACAGTGGCTCACACCTGTAATCCCAGCACTTCGGGAGGCCGAGGCGGGCGGATCACGAGGTCAGGAGATTGAGACCATCCTGACTAACACAGTGAAACTATGTCTCTACTAAAAATACACACATATACACACAAAATTAGTCAGGCATGGTGGTGGGCGCCTGCAGTTCCAGCTACTCGGGAGGCTGAGGCAGGAGAATGACGTGAATCTGGGAGGCAGAGCTTGCAGTGAGCCGAGATTGTACCACTGCACTCCACCCTGGGCGACAGAGCTCCCCTAAGGCTCCCTATGAAATTCCCCACCATGGCTTCTTCCCACCTGTCTGCCACCTCCCTGTGTCTCCTTGGCCTTCTCTCCTCCACCTTTCCTGGACCCCAGCTCTTCAGTTCACCCTTGTTTCCTGCCTTCCTTTGCTCTTGCCTTCTCTTTGCCTCAGCCCTCTTCTAATCCAGATGGGGTTGTATTTCCGTCACTGATTCTCTCTGCTCTGCAGGGAGGCTCCTCAATTCCCTTCCCCAGTGTTGGAGGAAAAGTGGTGGGCAAGAGAGACAAAGTTCCTGCTCTGATCCAGTTGACACTCCAGTGGGGAAAGACCAATGGAAAACAGCAAATATATATATGTAAGTAAGATTGATTTAGGTAGTAGTAAGTTAAAGCAAATTAGAACAAGATGAAGTGGTAGAAATTTGTTCACCATGGCAGTGGTAGCAACTATAAAAACGCTTGGAACATTGTAGGCATTGGATAAGTCATATTTTTTTTAAAAAATGAATTCCATTTCATGTGTATATTCTTTATATACAAACGAAATGATAATTTGTGCCCTATTCAATGTTCTACTTTTTTCAGTTAATAATATGTCTTGGAGAGTTTTCCACATAAGCATTTGCAGAACTACCCCATTACTGTTTTCGTCCCTTTGCATTGTACAGTTTATTTTTATTTACTCAGTTTCCTGTTGACAAATCATTTTCCAGCTTTGTTTTGTATTTAATTACAAATACTTCACTGAACATTCTTTAACATGTATCTTGATACACTCAATACTGCATTAGTAAAGAATATTCCTGGGGGTAGAATTATTGTATCAAAAGAATACCAGTGACTATTGTGTCAGAAGAAAGATAGATACTACCAAATTATCCTCAAAAACGATGTCACCATTTGCACACCCACCAGTAGTGTATGATAATACTCTTTCCACATACCTCACAGGTCCCCATTATGATCAAACTTTTAATTTGTCAGTTTGAAAGGTTTCTCCTTGCTGTATTTGATTTGCATTCCTTTCATTATGGTGAGGTTCAGCATCTTTTCATATGTTTATTGGCTATTTGCATTTCTTTCTGAATTTTTTTCACATCCTTTGCCCTTTATTCTACTGGATTTGTTAATTTTTTCTATTTCTTTCTGTAGGTTCTTTGTAAATTAAGAAAATTTGTTTTATAATTCACGTTACAGATATTTCTTCCTGATTTGTCATTTTTTTATGTATTTACGACATGCTTATTCATTAGTGTATTTTATTTGCCATACAGAGAAGTTTGTAATTTATATAAATGTAAACTTCTTATTTTTCTTCATGGTTCCTATGCAATGGTTTACTGTTTATGTATGTTTATGTAACAAGCATCTTAGTGATCTTGTCATGAGCAAAGTCATATAGAATACAAAATTCCTAAAGTCTCCGCAATCAAAGGTCTTTTGAAGAAAACCAAAGAAAAGTTTTGAATCGATGACCATATCTCTTCCATATTATCTCTGATGATAGCTCAGCTAGCTTTTATCCTCAGCCTGTTAGGAATTGGGCATCTTATTTTAAGAGGCAGCTCTTTATATTGTTACACAGCTTTTTTACTCATTTGTTCAAATAAGCGGTAGAGGAATTGTGGTTTAATCAGAGAGCAATACAAACAGAGGTCAAGAGCAGGAGATGATGACATCTTCAGGGGGCTACACATTCTTCACCTTTAATCGTAAGATAGCTCCTCCTAATACAGAGCCAGAATTGTCTCCTAGTGTTTTCTCATGACATTCTGATAAAACAAACACATTGGAAATAAAAGATTCTGCCAGTCCATTTTGATCCATGTTGCAAAAATCAAACCAATGCTACGTGATAAGGATCATCACTAACTAATTGCGTAGTAAATCCTGCTACAGACTTTGTTCTCTGATGATATTATCAAGTAATAAGTATTTCTTTCCAGTTCATGGAGATAGGATGTTACTTCTGTGAGTTTGTCTATAAAACAAATTCTGTATACCAATACCATTTTCCACTGACTTTTATTGTGTAATTAGGTATATGATGGCCTTGTATCCATATCCATTATGCAAATAGATATATATTCCCATGAAGAATATGTGAGGTGGAGAAGAATATAGAGTATTTAGAAATATAAAGAAACTACACTGAGAATTGTGAGAGGAATAAGGCAATAATTCCGACCATCAAAAATAAAAACTGTAGAGAAGAGGAAGAAGGAAGAAAATGCCAAAGGGAGATTTATAGCTCTAAATGATCATTTATAGCTCAAAGAAAAACTTCAGATTTTCGTTGCTCAGTTCTCTCCTCTCTGAGAAGGGAACACAGATATGTGCCTGAGAGGGACCAGAATTCCCATGATGCACTCTGTTCCCAATATGGCGAACGCTGCATCCACTTAGAACGCATGTACAGTAGGGTGGCCAGATTTAGGAAATAAAAATCCAGAACACTCAGCTAAATTTGAATTTCAGATAAACAATGAATACAGGTCAATATCCCTTATCTGAAATGTTTGGGGCCAGATGTGTTTAGGACATCAGATTTTTTCGGATTTTGGAAGGTTTGGGTTGTACATTGAACTGTAGTTCAGCATCCCTAGTTAAAAAATCCAAAGTTCAAAATGCTCGAATGAACATTTCCGTTGACCCTCACATCAGCACTCAAAACATTTCAAATTTTGAAGCATTTCACCTTCCAGATTTTCAGATTAGGGCTACTCGACCTGTAATAATCAGTAGCGTAAATACGTTTCCAATATTACTCAAGTGCCCTGTATTCTATTTGGCAATTCTAATGAATGGTCAACTTCTCATTTTTTCTTTTGGAATTTCCAAACTCCAGGAAAGTGACTCTTGAAGCAACCCAAAAATATAAATGTTTTTAAAATATTATACGTAAGATACATTCGGTTGCTATGTAAGAAGATATTCTTATCCTGAGAAGTTTCAAATATCTTAGTAAAAAACCCAGCCTTCCATTTCACTTACATATAAACACATTCACAATTATCACTTGTTTTCTTGGTGGAAACTTCCGGTGTGTTTATTTTATTTTACGTTATATTTATTCTGTTTTGCCTGGCACTTCATATTCAATCACATTATACCTACAAAGATGGGCTTGAATTGAATCAAGATAAGATATGATGGGCAAAGGCCAGGCCCTGTGGTGAGAAAGCCATGGGATTCTCTGACCACTGTCCCCTTGTAAACATACAGAGTGGGAGGACTTGAGGTGAGAACAAAATCTCACTGAATTGTGAGTGAAAGTGATCACCGCTGACACCTCCTGGGCCAGTTTGAATAGAAAAACAATTTAGATAATGACTTCATTAAAAAAGTTAAAGCCCCCTATTGAATAGATCAGAATAAATGTTCTCATCAGCTAAGGCAAGTAAATGTACAAATGAGTGAGCAAATCACAGCTTATATTGAACAATACTAATATAAATAGCTCTCATTTTGCATTGAGTGTGTGTTTTACATATATGAACTCATTTGTTACTCAAAGCAGTCCTGTGAGAGAGGAACTTTAATTATCTCCATTTTACTGCTGAAGAACCCTGAAGCACAGAAGGGTTAAATAATGATCCAAGGCTACACTACAAGGAAGTGACTGAAATAGAATTCAAACCTTCTTCTTAAGATGTCACTTGCCCCTCAGATTATCTGGCAAGCAAAGGGCAAAATAAATTTTTTCTCGATTGTGATTCTAATTCTAGCAGATTCCTTAGAAGGCAGCCTCAGCCTTCATAACAAAGACATCAATGCTCAATAGATACCCCGTGAGTAGACAATCATGTTCTTAGTCTACTGACCAACCTCAACACCCATTTTGCTCCCAGAAGTGAAGCCAAGTGGATCACAAAAGAGTAGAGTAGATTGACTGTCCAAGACCTGCCTGGCACCATGCAACTTGGGATTGGGCCTCAACATCGTAGTTGTTTCCTTGTCAGAACAAGTAATGATGGAATGATAATGGTAGCCATCCTAGAGTGAGCTTCTAGTCTTCATTAGGCACAAGGCTAGGTAGGCACTTAGCATACATGGCACCAAGAACACTGTGATTGTAACCCCCATTCTTGCCTCCACTTTATAGATGAGGAAATTAACGTACAGAGGAGTTAAGTAACCTTTGGAAAGTCACACAGGTAATAAGAAGCAAAGCAAGGGGTTGTACCAGGTCTAGCCATGGGCTAGGTGCACAGCTTGTGGTGTTCAGGCTGGCTGGGATCCAGTCCTGTTGTAACACTGAGTAATATTGTTCACATTGTTTAAACATTCCATTTCCATGTCGTGTTTTCCTCTTCTGTAAGTTGGGGATATAGTACGAGTAGTGTCTGTGTTAGAATTCAAGAAGACAAGATATATAATGACCAGAACATTGCCTGGCAGAGAGTCAACACCCACACAAGCTAGCTGTTACCATCACTATTACTATTGTTATGGCTATTACTATTACTGTGGCTATTACTATTGCTACTGTTATTGCCATTGCTATTTCTATTACTATGAATGCCTTTCCTATTTCAGCACAATGTTCTTGTCTTAAAAAAGAAAGAATTTATAGCTCAAAAGTTCCATAATTCTAGAAATCTATAGATGAGAGGAGGGGGAGAAAAGAAAATGAAACAAAGACCAAAGTTCCTTGAGGAGAAAAGAAGTCCTTGAAGGGCTGCTGGAAAAAGATCAGAAGGAAAAAAGATCTGAAATATCCAGTGCTTTGAGTTTCAGATATTTTATTTCCATTCGGTTTGCAACATTCAAGTGCCAACACTTCCCATGAACTTGGAAAGTTATCTTATTAGTTGTCAATATATTTCGTAAGAAATGAAAAGTCTGAACTCCATGCCCTGCACGCTCCCATTCCCCTCCCCGTCCCCTAACAGGGACACCAGCCTGAATTGCCTGAACATGTATCATTTTAGGCTTCAGCCCTGAAGCATCTCCCTGTCCCTCTTACTTAATGGAGTCTTTCAAGACCAATTTCAAGAAGTAGGTAAGGAGAAACGAAGGTGAAAGAAGCTGCTTCTGTGTTTCAGGTTTTAATGGACTTTATTTTCCTTGTCCAAGTGCCTCTCCCTTGGAGGCCCTGTGATGTGGGTCATCTTCCTCTTATTTACTTCCTTCAGGGAACATGAACACAGTGGCTGTCAAGGTCCCTGCATCCTCTTGGTCTGCATGGGGATGCATGAGTGAAGCTCAGTCCCACCAGCCTTTGCAGACACAAGCCCAAGCAGGAAGACTGCCCACATGGTTGGGGCCCATAAGTTGTTCCTCACTACAACTTATGGGCCACTCATGACCTTTCCATGATGGACTTCCAGCCCTATCCTTCCCACTCTGCCATATTGAATTGCTCACAGCTCTTGAATGCCTATGTACTCTCCCTCCCCTCATTCATGTCCCATGCACCCTCCTCACCTCATGCTGAATAGCTAAGTTTAAATGTGGATCCTCTAGGAAGCTGTTTCTGACCACAGACTGGGTTAGTTGTCCTCCTGTGTATGTATGTGTATACACAATAAACCCTCATTTATCCAGTGCCTTCTGTGTGCCAATCCTCGCTCTAAGAAATGGAGAAAATAAATGTTGAACAAGGCAACATGGAGAAAGAAATGGCAAAATAAGCAAGATTCCAGAAAGTGATATGGGCCATAACAGCTGAAACAGGATGACATGGTAAAAAGTAAGGGGAGGCAGCTATATGAAATTGGGGAACCAGATATTTTTTTTCTGAAAAAGGAACTAATATTTAAGCAGTCATAAAGGCAGAGAAGCAGCCACTCGTGTAAGGAGTTGGGGCAGAATGTTCCAGGTAGAAGAAATTATGCAAAGATGGATGTAGTGTGTGAGGTGAACAGAGAGCTGCTTGGGGGAGAATGATGTGGTTTATGGACATGCCAGTAAAGTCATTGTCATGGCCAGTTTATATCCAACGGTAATCTGATGGGTAGAGAGCAGTCGGACATATGACAAATGCTTTAGAATAAGACAGCTGTGTCTACCACTGACTGGTTGTACGGCTGTGAGCAAGATTTTTTAAGCACTCTGATCATCACCTTTCTCAACACATGATAGTGCTTAAAAGCAGACCTTCGAGTTATTCAAACAGCTTCTCTTTTGCTAATTGGGTGGCGATATATTTAACTTTTCTGAAGCTTATTTTTCCTACATGCTAAGTGGGTCACATATAGAAAGCCTAGCATTTAGTTATGGCCAGTATTTTGGGTACATTATCAATGTTACTGTTACTCATTTGTGTGCGAGTAATAATACCACCAACTGCAGACTGTTTGAAAATTAGATATAATTTATGTGCAGTATTCCAAATTTAGTAAGTTTACCACATTAGTATAGTGGATGTTTCTTGTTTTGAATTTACTCAGCAACCATTTCTCTATCTAACAGCGACTTATTTCCTTTAGGGAAAGATGTATTTCAATTGTATATACCTGATGGGACTGTTATCGGGTGCCCCTCTTTTCCCCAGTTGGGTGATCCATGCTAAGTCAAGCAGATACTTCTTCTCTGGAATCTGCATCTTGAGTAGAGTCAACAAGACTTAAAAAAAAAAAAAAAGGCACTCATTCATTCTAGCAATGATGCCTGAGAAAGTCTCTTCCTAAAGAAGACCATTATTGTGCTTTCTGTTTCCTTTGGCCTCCAGAACTGCAAAAACCCCTGTCCTTTCTAAGACCTGGTCTCCTTTTTCTACCAATTTGAGAAGTTCCTGATAGCTTTCCACTAGATTTCCTTTTGTTTAAATTAACCAGGGTCATTTTATTTATCTCGCAACTAAAAATTGTAACCAATACAGATAGTGATCTTATTGTTACTTTTATTGTTATTAGGAAGGAAGGTTTAACTACTAACATTATTGTTAATTATTTTTTTTTATGGTATGGGGAGTATAAACTGCCCACAAATTTTCTGCCTTAATTGGGAGTAGATAATAAAATCAAAAGCAAGCCACATAAATCTCTCTTGTTTTCCCATTCACACCCACACCTGCTCTGTATACGTATCTATTCCCATAGCTTGTATGATTTGTAGTTGAAGACTAAATCCTGGCTACTGCTCAAAGCAAGAAAAAATTTACAAATGATAGACTGGGCTGTTGGTTTAATGTCTGTTTTCAAGGCCAATGATGTCATCACATAAAAAAACCTCTGATAAAATTTTAATAGACAATGATGCGTGCTATGTGTGTTCTCTATGGTGAGGACAAGGACATAGATTCAAGACTCGTAGATGATATTTAACTTCCCTGCATGTGGAAGCCACGGACTGCTTGCTCTCTTACAACTGATTCTAATGGAGCAGTGAGGGAGGCAGGTAGAAAATAAGGATGAATAAGGTAACATACCAGAAAACCTAGTGGGGTCCTGTCTACTTCCTCTAGGTCTATGATTACATGATTCTGTCTATGAAGTTATTAATTTTTTTAATGCACGAGGATCTTTGGCTTAAGAGGAAATTTCACTTACCTTCACCACAATTTTTAACTTGCTCAAGTTCCCCATGTTTCTAATCAGAACAAAATGATTTCTGTTATAAATTATGAAATAATAATTATATATAATCCTTTCATAGTTTACATAAATATGTCATATATAATTTACAAAGTTGTTACAAAGACTAAAAACAGTTGTGTGCCCTTCCTACTTCCCTTCATAGAAGAAGTGTGCTCACTCCAATCAGTGACCACACTGCTTCAACCCCTCTTTGGAACAGAGTTCACATCCACGCCCTACGGCTTCTGACTTAGTTTAGCTCCTGTAAAAATAGGCAGGGTCTACTTTTTAACCTGTTGAAGTTGGGTGTGACCATGTCACCTTTTTTTGGCTAATGGAAAGTGGATAGAAGTCACCAGGTGCCTGTTCTGAGCTTACGTCTTAGGAGGCATAGTGAGGTTGCACTCTCTCTGTCTCCTCTAGTAATTTGCTATGAGAACAATATGACCTAAAGCTGCTATTCCAAGGAGAATGAGTGGCAGGAAACTCAATCTGTGGCCTGAGGCCAAGCCCAGCCTGCCTGCAGCTTAGTACAGGGCTGCCCTAGCCTACCATAACCCCATGAAGAAAAAAATAAATGCTTTTTTTCTTAAGTCACTCTGTTTTAATGTTATGCAGCAATATTAGGACAACAGCTGGGCAATGTGCAAGCCCTTTTTACAAATTTCATTGCCCTCTGCATGATTTTAAACTCTGTAAAGTTAGGGTCTGGGTCTATTTGCTCCATTGTTATTTTCCCACTTCCTAGGACAGTTTATAGTGAGTAATATTTAATGGTCTATCATGAGTTCCTTGTGTTAGTCTAGTCCCCTCTCTCCAATCAGACATAAATTTAAGACAAAGAAGCAATCCTACTTAAGAATGATATCCGCAAAATACGTGTGAGATTATCTTTCATTTTTCTCAGTCACTGTATAATCTCTCTTTTAAGTGAACAAAATAAACAGGCAAATCTTGTGGATAACAGTACAGAAGCTAGTTTTAAAATTATTAGAGACAATATTCACTATTTCTTTGTAGAATAAAGGGGCCAAAATTGCTAGTAAAAATAATTCTGAATCCTTGTGTTCCTTTGTTTAGTCAGCAAGCCTTTTGATGGCATTTTGTGCTAAGCCCCATATTAAGTCCTTGAGATATGGCGCAATGGATTTAATGTTTATTCCACTACTTTCACCCCCAAATTCATATGTGGAAGTCCTAACCTTCAAGGTAATGGTATTAGGCTGTGCGGCCCTTGGTAGGTGATTAGATAACGAAGGTGGCACCCCCATGAATAAGATTAGTGCCATTATAAAAGAAGCCCGAGAGAGGTCCCTTGCCCCTTCTGCCACATAAGGATACATCAAGAAAGTGGCCATTTGCAAGCCAGGAAGATACCCCTCCTCGGGTATTTAACCTGCCAATGCCTCGGTCTGGGACTTCCCAATTCTAGAACTGGGAGAAATAATGTCTGTTGTTTATAAGCCAACCAGTCTATGGTATTTTGTGATAGCAGCCCAGATGGACTAAGGCATAAAGAACAAGATCATGATTCTTGGTGTTAAGTCATTTATGCGATAGTGGCAAACACAATTCCATAGACGTCCGAAGTTGAGTGTGTTAAGTGTTTGCATTGATGGGAAAAGAGTTCTTCCTAGGGGGACATAAGAGAAGGAGTATTTAACTCAAACCTGGAAGAAATCCGGGGAGACTTTGAGCAGGTGATAGCTGGCTGTATTTTAAATTATGTGTAGGAGTCAGCTGTGTGAAGAAAACAAAATAGCAACTATTGCAGCTCTCAGATACCTCGTGGCAGATAGGGTGACAGGGATCAGTCAGTTAGGAAGTAGTAGCTCATTATTGCTAAGTAGTGTATGAGCATAGCCTTTTTTCCATCTACCTTTACTGACCACAATTCTGTACCCTCAACATCCTGATCTCTCCAGGCAAATGATTAATTTCATTTTGGCAAACAATCCACGGTGAGGCAAAGTCTGCAAAACTTTTAAACAAAATATTCATAATTTTAATTCCTTTGCCCTTCTCAATAAAATTAATAGTAATCCCATTTACTTAATTTGGGAACAGAAGCTACGCATGAAAGCCTTAAAAAAAAAAAAAAAAAAAGAGAGATTGATGAAATAAAATCTGCTAATTCATGTGATTATCTCAGAACCCAAAAGACAATGTTTTGGGTCACTTTAGGCCACTGAGAACTTCACCTGCACACTTGTGACAAGTAACAAGACTACTATCTTTCTATTATACACATTTTGGCAAATAACTGAGCATAATAATGAAATACAGTTCTAATGTTGTGCTCTAACCTTTAGAGCACAAAATTAAAGGAAGAAAAACCCCTATAATTAAAATATTACAGAAAATGACCAAATGGACGTGGGAGAAATGTAAAATAAATTCTGGAGTTTAATCAGCTTTTTAATCATCACTAGTTAAGACAATTGGTTGGGACTGTTATTGTCAATAGCAAACTAAAATCATTTCACGTGATAATTTCAAGGGTTAATTGTTGTAGTTTATTCAATGCAATCTTCTCCACCGGCTTCATTTTTATTTGCCAGTACACCAATACACCATGATTAGCATAAATTAAACTAAATGAATTCTGTGGGTTACCCAATTATTTTACACCTGTCTTTTTTTTTTTTTTCTTGTCTTCCCCAAACATTTAAAGGTTAGAGATGGGTGAATGGTTTGATGGCAAATTCCAACCTCCAGCTGCTCAGCCTCAGCTCAAAAAAGAAATGCTTAAAATCTGGGTGATTGATTTTCAGAAATCTTGGGTAGAAAAATACATCGTGAAAAAATGTCATCACGAAAGATGTTGTATCATTATACACTGACCTTTTACAGAGGCCCATGCGACTCACAGCTGGCAAGCAAGGAGCTCTACATGCAAACTTAGATAATACAGAATGGGAAAGATTTGCGTGTGCGCCTCAAATGAGCCATTTCCTGTGTTCAAACTGACACACAGTGACCTTGGATGGCCCTCATAACATTTGTTCTTAACAAAGTGAGTTTTATCTAATTTGGAAACTCCATTCTTTCAACCGTGGCTCACTGGTGGTAATTCATCTTTCACTGAGAAGTTCACCACAGGAATCCTTAACTTACACCCAACTTCGGGGGAAAAAAAAGTCACTTAGACAAAATGGTCAGCCCACCGGGGCGTGGTGATACACACACCTATAAACTCAGCTACTCAGGGAGGTGAAGTGGGAGAATTATTTGAGCCCAACACTTTGAGGCCAGTATGGGCAACAGAGCCAGGCCCTGTCTTAAAAAAAAAAAAAATTTAATACATAAATTTTGAAAATTAAAACACACACACATGCACAGAACCCCAAATGTTCAGCCTATTCCAAGACCTGCTTCCCATCTACTTAATTACCATCCAGGACCCTTAACTCCTCCTGTCCACCCACATTGCCTCCGGCCATGTCCTCTTCCCCTCTCCTCCTCACTACTTCACTCTTGTGGGAATTTACCCACTACTTACCACCTACCACCTTCCTCCTCTGCAAATATGGCCCGAGAGAAACTTCTTCTTCAGCCAGCAACAATCATGGTGCATCTATTATGAACTAGACTGTTAGGCTGGTGCTGAGGATACATTCTTGGGACCAGGTAGAAATGATTCTTTTATCACACGACTTAGAGTCAAAAGGAAAGACAATTATGATATAGTGGATAGACATAATTGTATTAGGGAAGCACAGGGACCTATAAGAACAGGGAGCCTCTCTTCTCCCTCTTCAAGCTTCCTGTGCTCTGTGGGAGCTATCTTTCCCCCAACACCTGCTTTTCTCCTCAGTGGGAGTTTGGGGTGGGCAACACATTGGCTTTTATTGAAAGGGAAAATGACAATAATCTTCTCACTCTGCAGGTCTCTACTCTGCAAGCCACCTCATCCTGCTCTGGGGCCTCTAACACTTCGGATGCAGAAGGTGTCCAGTCCCTTCTGTACTCCCAGGCTGGGGTTTGAATTCAATGACAGCTCATCCCTGAACCACTTACTCAGCATCAGGCTTGGGTAGAAGGCTCTCCATGCTAGAGAAGCTGCCTATTCCATCTATCACCGAATTCTCATTTCTTTGCCCAGTGCCTAGCTCAGAATAGTTTCTCAATAAATATTTCGTAAGTTAAATTTTAAAAATGTGTTTAATTAATGAGCAATTTTAAGATCATGATATATTCAAATATGGTAGATATTTGAGTAGAAATGATGATAACACAAAAATTATTCTGTAGGGTATAGTATAATATGCAGAAAGAGGTTCAAAACTATTGTGAGTCTGCCTTAAGGCTCAATGGGAAACTTCATCTTGCACTTATAAATCAAGTGATTATGACCTAAGGGCCTCAGGTCCAAAAGAGCTGACTTAGAACATCATTCACATGAACACATGGGGTCTGTCTTGTCTAGCACTGAGTTCATATGATTTGGCACACAGCACACAAAAGTGCTCAGTTAATATGCATTGAACATACTCAATGAATTAGCTAAGATCAACTTTTAACTCACAAGACATTTGTATAGGAAGGACCTTCTGTACAAGAATTCAATGAATGGCTTGCAAAAGTGTTTTGTTTGATTTGCACGTTGTTTTTCTCAATACTGAATTTTTTGCCAACATAAAACTTTTAAGATAATATTTTACATTAAAAGATTTCAACTTCTGCTAAATTGAAGAATTCAGACGAATTTTCAATTTCTTCTGAAATATCAGAGGATCTTGAAATTGTATAAGTGAGAATAATTCCAGAGGGAATATCACCTGCAACTTTTTGGGGCCGATGCATTTAAATGGGGCATGAACTCTCCAGTTCACCAAGTTCCCTACCTGGCCAATTTTACGCATCCATACACCCCTAGAGATATATGGCTGTGTGACCTTGATCTATACAAGCATATTAAGGAAGAAGTAAGAGAGGCCATTTGAGATTAGGAGCCCTAAGCCTCTTTTAAATTCTTGATAATTTATAGCTTAAATCTTTTGGCATATATACTACCAAATTTGCCATATATGTGTAATATGTAGCTTAAATCCTTTGGGATATATTCATACATATAAACAGAGAGTTTAAAGTGGAGACTGATGGGATGGGAAGCAGAATAACTTTTAAAAATATTTCTGCCTTTATAAATAAAACTCAAGACACTCCCACACTCGCCAAATCAGCTGAAAACAGCAGGGTGGGATTAGATATTTTGTTCTCCACATGTTCTCTCCTGGCCTGTGAGGAAAAGAAGGGATGGCCATGAATACATACAGTCTGAAAAATACTAGAAAAATGCCTTGTTTGACAGTCAAATCAACTGACAGCTTTAAAAAGTGGAGTGTTTTCATTCAGATTCTGGCATCTGACAGCCAAATCATTCTTCCTGGAGTTGGCCTTGTCAGTAACATAATGATGTGAAAATTACTGAGAGTTTGTGGAGGATCCAGGCTTCCCGAGGAATCTGAAGCTATTTATTTGTGGGCAGGACCCCAGAAGGTGGAATAAAAGACAAATAATAGCTATTGAGATGGAGTAAAATAGACTCCCGAAGTAGAAAGCAACCTGAGAAAGCCACCCCTGTGTAGTCAACAGGAAGGTTTTATTTAAGAAAATACAAAAAAAAAAACCAAGTGTGTCTCTAAGGACATGAATTTGATTTTCACAGGGGCATCCAACTCAGAAACCTATCCCTAAACAATATTTAGACTGAGCTTTATTGTTATGCCAAGGGTTGTCCTTTTTTAACTTTTCCATTCTCATCAATTCTAGCCCACTGTTTACTGCCCTGAACCATCTCCCAATACTACATTGAGTCAACAGGGAAAGATGCAAAGATGTGGGTGGAGATGATGGGCTCAAGTGCCAAAAGGCAATTGGCTCTGCCCTTATTGCCTATGGCTGGGAAACAATTTTACTGCAATCAGCAATGATCTACATCCCACAAATCTAAGGTATTCTTGGCTTTTTATGAAATTTCAAAACACACATTAATCCATCCATTCCTTCAACAATGCTATTGAGTATCAGGCATCATAAAGGCCAATGCTGACACTCTTACAATTTACGGGGAATGGATAATCATGTAAACCTATCACTCTGATGTAATACAACAAAAGTATTTCTAGGGCACCTAAAGTGCATGATAACAGGGGAGGATTTGGTCAGAGAAAACAGATAGGAGTTAACCAGGTTAAAAAGAAGAGCAAAATGGTGTTTAGGGAAAAATCACAGCATTATGGTTTGTTCAGCCTTATATGGTGGAGACCTACTTTGCGCCAGGCACTGAGCTTGGCCACAGGACACTGTGCTGGGCTCTCTGGTGCTTGAAGAAGGTAAAGCATGTGGCACCATTGGGCAACTTGGGTAGCTCAGTCATGCTGGGATGAATGAAGAAAGAAGTGAAGATGGGAAAAAATGAGGATGATTGTGTTGGCAGGGACAAGATTGCTAAGGTAAAATTAGACTTTGTGTTAAGGCTGGGGCAAAGGAAAGGCTTTACACAGGGATGACAAGTCTGATCTGGGTTTTAACAAGGTCTCCCTGGATGCTGTGCATAGAATGAACTGCAAAGGGCAAAGAGTGGAGGCAGGGGACCAGTTAGGATGATGGGTTAGTAATCCAGGAGACCAGTTAAGGACCTGATTTCAAAAATTACTGCAAAGCAATAGTAATAAAGACAGTACGGTTCCAACATAAGGATAGATATATAGATCAATGGAATAGAATTCAAAGTACAGAAATAAACCCTTTCATTTACAATCAATTGATTTTAGACAAAGGTGTCAAGACATGTCAATAGCAAAAGAATAGTCTTTTTAACAAATGGTGCTGAGATAACTGGCTGTCCACATGCAAAAGAACAAATTTGAACCCCTATCTTACACCAAATGTAATAATAAACTTAAAGTCGATCAGAAACCTACAATAATAGAACTTTTAGAAGATAACATAGGCCTTAGGTTATGCAAAGATTTCATAAATATGATCACAGAAGCACAGTCCATAAAAGAAAAAAATTAACAATTTGGACCTCATCAAAATTTTTTAAAATTGTGCTTCAAAAGAGATCCTGAAGGAAATGAAAAGACAGTCCACACACTTGGAGAAAATATTTTAGAATCACATATCCAGTAAGGGAATTGTATCCAGAATATATAAAAAACTCTAAGTCAACAATAAAAAGACAACTCAATTTATAAATGGGCAAAAGATTCAGTATACATTTCTCCAGTGAAGAAAGCTATACATGGCTCAAGCCTGTAATCCCAGCACTTTGGGAGGCTGAGGCAGGTGGATCACGAGGTCAGGAGTTCAAGACCAGCCTGGCCAACATGGTGAAACCCCGTTTCTACTAAAAATGCGAAAATTAGCTGGGCATGGTGGTGGGTGCCTGTAGTCCCAACTACTTGGGAGACTGAGGCAGGGGAATTGCTTGAACCCAGGAGTCGGAGGTTATAATGGGTCAAGACTGCACCACTGCACTCCAGCCTGGGTGACAGAGTGAGACTCTGTTAAAAAAAAAAAAAAAAAAAAGACAAGAAATTTACACAAATGGCCAAAAAGCACCTGAAAAAAAATGCTCAACATCATTAGTCACTAGGGAACTGCAAATCAAAACTTCAGTGAGATACTACTTTATATACACTAGGATGGCTATAATCAGACAATCATAAGTGTTGGAGTGAATGTGGAGAAAATGGAACCCTCATACATTGCTCGTGGGAATGTAAAATGGTGAGCTGCTTTGGAAAACATTTTGGAAGCTCCTCAAAATGTTATACATCAAACTAACATATGATCCAATAATTCTACTCTTAGATATTTCTTCAAGAACAATAAAAACATACTTCTATAAAGACTTATACACTGATGTTTATAGCAGCATTGTTTATAATTGCCAAAAAATGGGCATAACCCAAATGTTCATAATAGCTGACCAAATAAATAAATTGTGGTATGACCACACAAAGGAATACTATTTGGCAATAGAAAAGTGTGAAGTAATGATACATGCTACAACATGGACAAATCTCAAATATATTAGTTAAGTAAAAGAAGCCAGAAACACAATATGATTTCATTCATAGAAAATGTCCAGAAGAAAGACAATCTATAGACATAGAAAGTATATTAATGGTTGCCTTGGGCTAGAAGTAGAAATTAACAGTGCAAATGGGCACTCTGGGTCTTACTGGAGAGATGGAAGTATTCTAAAACTGAATTGTGGTGCCAGTTACACAACTCTGTAAATATGCTAAAAAATTTTATTTAATTGTACACTTAACTTAACAGCAATTGGCGAATTTTACGATATGCATAAAATAAATAGGAAAACCTTTTTTTTTAAAAAAAAAAAAGAAAAAGCAGATAAGAAATGAAAGGAAATGATGTGGACTAACAATAGGAAGTAACATCAGCAGAACTTGGGAACTTAAAGGATTTGAGGGTGGGTGGCCAAAAGGATTCTAGGATTACAAGTAAGGACAATGGAGATTGCTAACCTCAATTGAGTAACCATTACGTGCCAGCTGTTGTTATGTACCTACTGTGAAACATTGTATAGTCTTCATTTTAAAAGCTTTATTAGGTTGGGATAATTACTTTCTATGTTTTATGTAGCAGAAAACCCTGCTGGGGGCACAGAGAGGTTGAGAAATTTTCTGAAGGACACACAATAGAAGCCATTTCTAGAGCTAGTGGAACAAGAGGAGGGATGGATTTCATAGGCTGCCCTGGAAATTCATTCAAATGTTAGACAATCCTCTACTCCATGACATTCTCATAGACTATCTTGATCTGCCTGAGAGAAAACGTTCACATTGCTTCTTTTCTAGCAATAGACTCTGGCTAGAGCAAGTTGATTCCAACTTTAGCATTGCATTCTGTGTGGATGTCCACTGATAGATTATTTCTGTCTGAGATCATCAGAAATGACAAATGTTAGGTCAAGGACACGAGCCAGAGAGATATTAAGAGCAGGGAGGGCTCATTCACTAGCGAGAAGATATTTTAAAAGTATTAACAGCTTCCTTCTGACAAGTAGCCAGAAATAGCCACAAAAAAGTTGTTGGGTGGAAACTGGCCTCCTCTGAGCAGAAACCAGAAAGGCATCTAATAACAGTTCCCTGCTAAGAAGTTAATTCTAAGAAACTGGAGGGTTTTTTAAAATCTGCATTCAAATGAGGGTACTGTTTTGCTTGGAAGACGACATTGGAAAGTAGTAAGCATGTGTTTGCTGTGCTTCTTCAGCAAGAATTTTACTTGTTCAAGAAATGCACAGGTGAGCAGTACATACCTGCTCAACTCAGCTAGCTGGATGTGAGGAATCCTACAACACTGGCTTCAGCTGGCATGGCCAGCCACAGCTTTCTTGGGGACAGTGGCCTGGCATGGTTCCCTGGAGGTCTTTTTTGTATTTCAGGTGCTTGTACTGCCATGACAGCTCTCTGTGTAGCTTTGGGCAAGCTCTATCACCCTTCCGGGAAAAAAAATGAGACACTAGAACATGTGGCTTCCAAGGTCTCTTCTATCTTTAAAGTCCTTCTCTTCTGCTTGAGTCTAGGAAACAGACCAGCCTGGTAGTTTCCTGTCTGCTATCACATATTATTACAAATGGGGTGACTTAACAGAAATATATTATCTTACAGTTGTAGAGGACAGAAATAAAAATTTTGGCTGGATTGATTTCATCTGGAAGCTCTGAGAGAGCATCTGTTCCATGCTGTTCTCCTAACTTCTGGTGACTGCTGGTAACCCTTGGTGTTCCTGGGCCTATAGACACATCACCCTAATGCCTGTCTCTGTCTTCACTTGGCTTTCTCGTGGTCTTCCCCTTCATGCCACACAACATCCTCTCCTTTCTCTTCTGGGGACATCAGTCATTGGATTTAGGGTCACCTTAAATCCAGGATGATCTCATCTTGAGAACTTTACACCTGCAAAGACCCTATTTTCAAATACTACAGGTTAGGACTTGGGCATATCTTTTTTGAGGGGCACAGTCAACTTATTAACAAATCGCTAGTATTTAGTGAGATGTAATATGTGACCAGCTCGTTTCTAAGTGCTTCATGTGCGTTGTCATACTTAACCCACACAATAGCCCGATGTGATAAAGGCTTGTATTGTATGCATTTTACCAATGAGGAAACTGAGAGGTTGACTAACTGGCCCACATTACCCAGCTATTAAACCAGGAGGCAGAATGCCTCTAGTACACACTCAAACAAGGATTCCATGCTGCCTCCCATACAAATACAACCACACAAAGTGCCAACCTTATGCAGATTATAGGTACTATCAGATTTCAATCATTAATTCATTAACAAACAGCACAGTAGGCACTCAACACAGCTTTTTGAATGAATAAATGCTTAAAATGTCTCAGGTTCTATACTGGTCAGTGAAGTATAGATGTCAACATGATTCTACTATGCTTTTCTTGCTAAAATTAGCAATGACTCTTCTCCATATTAGACCTAATTTAGGCTTTGATTAAAACGAGCAATAAGGCAGAGAAATTCAAGACACTAAGGGTCAGAGATGTGAAACAAGACTGAGAGTTATTCTCTTATCCATTTTTACTCTATTAAGAAAACAACATCAGAAACACAAATAAGTGAAAACATTACATGACTTTCACAACCACATGGATTTCAGCCATCTGCTTGTGAAATCTCTCTTTCATTTTCATACACTCTCTTTTGCTCTCTCTTTCTCATACTAAGAGGATCTTCTTAACTTAATTTTTTTGGTGTGTGGGGAAGTCACTAGTATTCAACCCATAAGAAGGAGTCGACCACAAGGAACACATGTGCATGGAAGTGGTGGTGCTGCTGCTGTAGACCTTTTTTATAAGCTCTTCTAGGCAGACTGAGTGGCAAGTATGATATTCTTAGTTCACTTAAGGCAGAGTTTATAGCTAGGTCCCTCTTGTTCTTTAGTAGCAGCATTTAAAAGCAAGCTAACATAATTTCTAAACACAGATTTCTTTCAGGAAGTTCTTAGGCTTATATGCCCCATTTACTGGAATATGCAAAGTTTGTCTTTCTAAGTAAGGCTCATGCAGATCTTGGTGTGACTTTCTTGAGAGTAACAATCATAAAGAAGTGTTTCTATCTTTTTCTTAAAGGAAAGAAAGAACAAACCCTTTTGATGCACAGCAAATGTTTGGAGCTTTAAGCTTTCAAAGAGGAATATGGCTCAGGCTGTCCTGCAACAATGGTTCTTGCTTCTTACTATAGTGGGCCTTGAGCAAACCCAGGAACAGGAGCTTCAAAGAGCTGGAGGGACTTATACAGTGAGCAAAGGTCAGGCTCAAAGCCCACATTCATGGAATACCACATAGAATATTTGGGATGAAGTGAACTTGTTTAGGGAACTGTGTATTTTAAGCCTGGAGAAGGAGGTTTGTAGAAGGCTCTGAAAGCCAGGCTCTGATTGTGGGAGCTATTTACAAAATGTGTTGTTTGTGACACCCTGAAGTAGCAATGCTTTAGTATATGAGGCCTTAGGAAATAAAATAAACTTTTGTCACCAATGATCAGTGGTTTTTAAATCTAGAATTTGGGGGTTAGCATTTGAACTGTTTTCCTCAAATGAAATTTTATCGACATAAACTCCAAATTACAAAATATGAAAACTGGCTTGAAGACTAACCAAAGCCCCCCTGGCCTCTTCTTAAAGCATTTCTCCCCATCCCATTCCATACTATACCCTAGAATTTCTCAGAACATGGATTGAATCCTTTTACCTCCACCCCATGGAACAGAGCTTTACAAAGCATGGCACTCGTGCCATTATAGTACATGCAGTAATTTAGTATAGGCACAGATAAATATTTATACTAAATTTTAATATTCATGTATTTATTTTAATGTGTATTATTCTATCAAGGCCATGATTTAGTGGATATGGTGGTTTAAATGAAGTTAAACATAAAACGGGATTTAATTTAAAATTAATTTGAAAAAATGCTAATAAGTAATGGTGCAGATAAAGTTTTTAAAAGACTTTCACATATTAGATGTTTTTCAGTTATTCAAAGTGATAGATGGTTAGGTTAGCACAGGAAAAGGGAAGTCTGAAGATAAAATCCATCCATAGTAGCTTCAGTTTCTTCACTTTTTGCCAAAGCTGATGGCAAATAATAATGATAATAATGATGATGATGAGGACTAAATTTATTTCACTCTCTTTTCCTGTTCCCTTTTTAATGGAACTAGAAATAGTTGAACAGAAGATGACTCCGCAGGGGAAACAATAACTCTAGTTATTCTGCAAGTCAGAAAAAGCAGGCTTGGTTAATTGGGTAGTAGCTGGAGAAAACTGGATTGTTACTTTGAATACAAAACATATTCTGCCTCCAACCCCAATCATACCCCCTCCTGCATATTAGATGCATTCCAGAAAAGTTGTGGGTAATGAAAATAGCTGCTAGTGAGTCATTATTCATTGACTTGCTTACACTAGCTGAGAAGTTTTCCCAGAGGAGAAAAAAAAGATCCCAAACTATGATTAAAACTTACATTTTAAGAATCTTAATAATCATATCAAAAAGTTTTCTGTATGTCTCAATGCATTAACATTTAGCTGCCACATAGACCAGCAAGTGAACAATGAATCCATATGATAACTTTATATGCAATTATTATCATGTTTCCTTATACGCAAATCTGATAAACACCCCCCTTGGCTGGACTGATTGTATTCCTTGGTATTTTGCCCAAATTTCTCCCATGTATTTGTGCCCTTTAAATATTCCTGAAAGTGGTAATGGGGGCTTCCCAGGCTCAAATCTCCTTAAACACATCAGTTTTCCTCCAAATATGACTGCCAATGTTAACTGAAATAGCAAGTTTCTTTGCTTTAGGCAGGAATTTTAGAAACTCACTATGATAGCAATACTATTCTCTTGTAATCAGAAGCTCTATTTTTCAACAGCAAATAATGGGAATACAAGTTAATTGTTATGTAAGAAATACAGTTTAGTAGACAAAAATCGTTCAAAATGCAGATCCCAGGGGGAAATTAATAAAAGATATCCATGTACATTAAAAATGCAAATAAAAGTGAATTTTATTGGTGGGGCAGTAGAATATTGATAGTGTTACATCTTTGCTCACTCAACCCACCAAAGAATGGTTTATTCAGCTTCTAATGGGTGCTGGGTATTATATAAGCTGCTGGGGAAATAGAGACAAATAAGACTTGAGTTCTGTCCTAAAGGAATTGCCAGCCTAAAAGGGAAAATATTATAATATAGAATTATATATGTAACCTACATAACTTCACAGATATGTATGTATGTATATATAGTCTTCAATCCATTGAATATGTTGAGTCTAATGCAATGACAAGAAAAATGAAAACAGTTTAAAGTATTTTGCAAGATGATACTGAGTTTGAGTTTTTAATGACTCTAAAAACTTCTGACGGCTTTTACTCTTGCTGCTGCTCTCTTTAAGCCACATGGGCAAAAATGAGATCTACAGATTGAGTCAGCCAACCTGTATATTTGTAGTCATTGACCTAAGGACTGCTCTGTCATTTCCAAAGTTTGCCCTGAAGATCATTGTCCCTTGAGATATTTCTCCAAAAATCAGAGGAGAGCGTCATGATCAACAATTTGAGAATCACTGAGTACTTCCTACCCTACAGATTTATGACAAACCCTCACATAAGAGCTATAGGAAATATTGTATCAAAAAACCCAGTTTAATTTAGAGAAATCAGTCTTTCCCAATCTTACTTGATCATGGATGGCATTTTTATCTATTGACATTCCATGGAAATAATACTCACCGAATGTTCTTTTGGAAATGCTGCAGCAATAAATGACAAACATCTATCTATTGTTCTGAAAAGAGTATCTGTAGACCACTTGTACTATTTTCCCCAGTGACATTTTACAAAGACTAAACTTTCCTGCCCTGTTCTACATATTTCCAGAATCTAAAGTTTATATGTTGCAGCAAATTGGACAAATTGAAACTCAAAATAAATAGGTATATAAGAAGAAACAACCTGTAACATGAAAAGTTATGACCAAATGCAAAAGAAGAAAAAAAAACCCATTTTCTACTCAGTGGGCAAACTGCTGTTAAGCAACTTTTATAAATTGTTTGATTTTCCATATTTTTTCTTCTTGACATAAATATGATTCAAGTGTTTGAATCAATTCTTATGTGGCCACTTTGTTAGCTTCAAGTTGTAGATTACTCCTTCAGTAAAGGCTAAAATAATTTAGCAGAAAACATAATCAACTATAGAGAGTTTTGTTTTGTTTGCTTGTTTTAAAGAAAGTGTGTACATAGAGCCATGATAAGCTCATTAGCTTGACAGAATATATTCATAAGATCAATGTAGTCAGTCAAAATAATTTTATTTTTACTATGTCAGTACCACAGAGAATGACCATCCCTTTGACCCTTATTCTTTGAGAAGGCCTTCTGTAGCATCAAAAATCACTTGAAAATATTCGTCATGGTCACTTGTTCTTCCCATTCATCCTTTTCAAGATGCTCAAGTGTCCTAGAATCCTACCTTTCTTGCTCCCGGCCCAC
This sequence comes from Colobus angolensis palliatus, assembly GCF_000951035.1. Classification (NCBI taxonomy): domain Eukaryota; kingdom Metazoa; phylum Chordata; class Mammalia; order Primates; family Cercopithecidae; genus Colobus; species Colobus angolensis. Next base: position 3,132,639 of record NW_012116088.1, on the reverse strand, counting down.
GGTAATTTCAGCTAAATTTTAGGAAGCAATATGGTTGAAATATGTACCCCAAAGTTCATGTGTTGGAAATTTAAACAATCACTAATGCAGCAGCTTGAGAGGGTGCAGCTCTTAAACAAGGTAACCCAGGTAATGCATTTATAAGTGTCTGACCCAGAGTACATGTTCCTAAGTGTTGGTTTATATTCCATAATTATGCATTATTTGTTATCATATATTACATGACTTGCCAGTAATTTTAAGTTCAATCTCTCCTTCGCTTCTTACAGCAACACTATTGGCTAGTTATTATTATTATGCTCATTTTACAGATGAGGAAACTGAAATCTAACGACACTAAACAACTTAAAAGTGAAAACCAACCAGGTACAGATCTTAGAGATTATTTTAAGTCCAATCAAAAGCTAATTTAAATATTTATCTTCTTGTAATGTATTAAACTTCAACTATTATAATCCCTCTTAAGCCAAGGGAGATTCAATAGCTCATTCACGGTCATATAAAGTCCAAAGTGGAGCCTGATGTGACGGTTGATCTTATGTGTGAAATGGCTATTCTCTAACGTCTAGTAATTCAATCAAACACTAGTCTAGGTATATGTTGAAAAGTATCTTGTACGTGTGATTCAGTTCATAATCAGTTGACTTTAAGAAGGATTAGCCTAGATAATGAGAGATGTGGGGGTTGGTGGGGGCGAGTAGTGTTAAATCAGTTGAAAGGCCTTAAGAGCAGAATGGAAGCTTCCCTGAGGAATAGGAAATTCCACCTGTGGACTGCAGTGTCAGCTTATACCTGAAAGTTCCAGCTCGCTCATCCCCATTGGCCTGCCAAATAATTTTCAGATTGCCAAGCCAGCCCCTACAATCACATAAACCAATTCCTTGCAATAATTCTCCTAATATATGTCTCCTACTGGTTTTGTTTCCCTGGTGGAACCTTGACTGATACACCTGAATTCAAACACAAATCTCTGTGTCTGGAGACAGAGGCCAGCTCTCTGATCTTCCGGCATCATGGCAACCATCAATGTTCAACTCATCAAGGTCAATTGGGTCAACTGACTTAGTCAGTTGCCATTAACTTACTTAGGAAGCTTTAAACATATGAACCATAAATAAGCAATATGAATGTTCGTATATTTATGTAACACTACTTCAACTATTTCTAAGACAATAATAGTAATATTAATAGTCATTAACATTTACTAACGAATTACCATGTTGCAGTAAAGGACCAAGATCTTTAAAATCATTATCTTATTTCATGGATAGAAGCTATAAAGTGGTAGGATCCTTCTCAATACAAGAAAGATTTTCTAAGCACAAGAGCAGTCTAAAGATAGACTAGGCTGATCCAAGAGATGGAAAGCTCTCCATCTGTCAAGGAATGCAAGCCCAAGTTCAAGTCACTTGACAGGGAAGTTAGAGAAAAAAATTCAGCATTGGATGTTAGCTGAAGTTGACAAACCATAAACTCCCTTATTCCAAAACTATGTCCTCTGGCAATTTACATATTTAGTCTCCATCATATTTTTAAACTGTTGGTAAAACTGTCCTTAAATGACTGAGTAAATGTATGCTTGGACTGTTTGCAAAATTGGAAATAAATCAATGAACCTTATCTTTCCTTTTATAGCCTCCCATGAGGGTGACTGTAAAGATCTATAAACAGGCACACAATACATGCAAGTTAAATCAGAGTCAATTCTTAGTTATCCACATTAATAACTGAAGCAAATTGACAGATAACCCAAAATATAAAGGCCAGCATATTTTGTCTCTGGTCTTTAAATTCTGTGTCCCCACCTTCTCCATGATCAGGAAAAGGTAGCTCTTGGCTTAAAAAGTATTCTCTTCCTAGATAGAATTCTGGTTCTCCCTTTCACTTTTAATATCTATATTAATTTTTTAGAATCATTAATTAAACTGAATCCATTAAAATTAGCATCTTTTTTTTTTTAACAAAAATTTCCCCTGGACTCGCTAAAATTCAGACCACCCAAAAAAAAAACTGAGGGAGAAAATGGCAACCTTATTGCACACAAATGTATCCATAGGACATGAAGCAACAAACCTAAATTGTGAGGTGTCTACAGATGAAAAGTACTTTGCTTCATAAAGGAAACTCACACTGATCTGATCCTAACCACAGAAGAAGGCTCCTTGTCTTGTCTTGACACTAAAACTACCCAGTTACTCTCTCGATAGGGTTGAACATAGGCCAATTAGTCTAGATAATCTAAAGCTGAAAGAGAGTACAGTGATGTTTGTGAAATGCTTCCAAGAATTTTAGAGAACTAGAGATAAGGTATGAACCATTCACTTTCTAAGCCACAACCCACAGCTCGGCAAAGAAAAAAAAAGTTTCAAATTCATTTTCGTTTTGTTTAAATAAAAAATTAAAATACCATAAACGAATTTAAGACAAAATGAAATGTGTCCACGAGAGGCTACTGGATAAGAAAGTAGAACAATCTGGGTTCTAGATTCAGGTCCGTCAATAATTACCTAAGAGATGGTAGGCAAATGATGGAACTTCTCTGGGCCTCAGTGTCCTTATCATAATAGCACCTACTACTTCATGAAAGCTTTCTTCCATGTATTTTGGTTGTTTTTCTAAAAGCACTTTTGCATTTTACTTCAGAGAATCCTTCAAACAACCTTATAAACTAAGAACCATTAGTAACCCCACTTTACAGATGAGAAAAGTGAGGCACAGAAAGTAGCTTGCCCAGGGGAGGGTCATATTAGCGGGATCAAATGACATTCCAACCCACACTTAACCACCTGCTCCACTGCATCTCAGCTGGAAAACATGAGAGACGAACTAGGTGCCATCTCAGGACACCTCTCAGGATGCTTTAGCTTCTTTTTTCTGTGATTCTACAATATAGCAAAATATCTGTTAAGCAGATATTTTTAAAGGGCTAGCCTCAGAAGGAAATTCCATTTGAATACATATTCATCCTTTAAGATGTGTATCAACTGTCATCTCCTTTGTGCCCTAGGCAAAGATGCCATCATATCCTAAGTGAGGTGAGTATGATTTAAATTCTTCTCTCAGCACTCATCATACCATCTTTATCCTGTCTTTCTTATCTACTTGATTGCCAACTTTCCTACATCAAGACCATGGTTTGTTCATCTCTGTGTGACCCAAGAAGCTGTAACATGATAGGTAATCAATAAATACTGTACTTGTTTATAAGAGGACAGAAAACTCAAGGTCCTGAGAGTAGGCCCTGTTTGGCATGATGAGAAACAGCAAGAAGGCCCGGACAGTCCTCACCTTATGATGGTTCCACTTATGATTTTTTGACATTACAATGGTGTGAAAGCAATATATATTTAGCATGCTCCTCAATATATGACAGGGTTATGTACAGATAAACCCTCATAAGTTGAAAATATTATAAATTGAAAATGTACTTTTGGCTTACAACATATTCAACTTATGATGGGTTTTCCGGATGTAACTCCACAGTTAGTTAAGGAGCATCTGTACTGTGTTTAATAGAGCATGTAAGCTGCACAGAAGGTAAGACACTTCCTGATTATGACAAAGTTTTTGAGAAAGAATGTTTAAGAATAAGGTATTAGGGGCTGGGCACGGTGGCTGACGCCTGTAATCCCAGCACTTTGGGAGGCTGAGACAGGCGGATCACGAGGTCAGGAGATCGAGACCATCCTGGCTAACCCAGTGAAACCCCGTCTCCACTAAAAATACAAAAAAAGAATTAGCCAGGAGTGGTGGCGGGTGCCTGTAGTCCCAGCTACCTGGGAGGCCGAGGCAGGAGAATGGCGTGAACCCGGGAGGCGGAGCTTGCAGTGAGCAGAGATTGCATCACTGCACTCCAGCCTGGGCCACAGAGGGAGACTCTGTCTCAAAATAAATAAATAAAAAATAAATAACTAAATAAATAAAAAATAAATAAAATAGAAAATAAAATAAAATAAAATAAAGAATAAGGTATTGGGATAACCTAGTTCCCTGTTTGACTTTGGTTTTTGTTGCTATAACAGAATACCACAGACTGGGTAATTAATAAAGAAAAGACTTTTATTCAGCTCACAATTCTGGAGGGTGGGAAGTCCAAGGACATGGTGCCGGCGCCTGGTGAGAGTCATCCCATGGCGGAAGATGGAAGTGCAAGAGGGACAGGAGAGCAAGTGTGAGAGAGCTCGCTTTTAGAACAACGCTACTCCCAGGATAACAGACCCATTCTCATGATAACAGCATTCATCCATTGGTGAGGGTACAGCCCCTGTGACCTAATTAACTCTTAAAGATCTCACCCTCTCAACATGGCTACACTGAGGATTGATTAAATTTCTAACACATGAACACTGGGGAACATATTTAAACCATATCACTCCCTTAGCCCTGCCACCCATGAACTCACCCCATCGTATACCTCCAAACTGTCTTCTCTTGATTTTAACCTTATTATCTCCTGCCACAGTCCCCTGGAGCCACGCAGGCCTTCTGGATGTTTCTTGTCATGCCAAGAAGACCCCACTTTCAGAAACCTGAGTTTTCTGCCCTCTTGCCTGAAATGTCCTTCAGATTCACATGACTCATTTTCACACTTGCTTTAGATCCCTGCTAAAATCCCTGTGAATGAGACAGCCCTTCACTGACCACCAACAGTAAGAATCAACACCCTCCACTCACAGATTCCTCCTCCTGCTGCCACCTCTTCTTGTCAATGACACTTGCTACCAACTGGAATAGGACAACTATGTTTCAATAGAGCCAATTTCTCATCCATTCAAACAACAGTACCATAAAGTTAGAAACTTTCATCAATTCATCTCCTGCTATCTCCTCAATGCCTAGAACAGTGCCTAGCACAGTGCAGCCAATCAAACACTGTGTAGGCAAATGAATGAATAAAGGAAAAAACTTCTTGTCATACAAATTGTGCTTTTTAAGGGGTTTGTTATGACAACAATAAATTTAAATGTGAAGCATTAGTTTAACAACCCAAAGTTCATCTCTGGTCAGCTTTCTGTCCCAAGGTCTGTTATATTTGTGAAGAAACTACCAAGAGAATGTGAATTTCATGTCTTACTGTCATATTTGGGTATCTGTGTTCTATTACTAAGAGGGAGAATGGGTAACAGGAGTGTGTTGGATGCAGGAAAACTTGTGGGCATCTGGATACAGGGAAAATCACCTTAGTGTGGCAACTAGATAGTTGTGTTATTAAACATCTGCCTCTCTCTGCACTTCTCAAAGTCATGAATCCCGTCTCATTCACCTGTGCCTCCAGGGCTGGGCAGAAACATGCTTGTTGAGTGAATGAAGCCAGCACTAATCTCAGGCTTCTCTCTAGCCCCAGTTCAAGTTACCCTTAACTGGGCCATGGTAAATCTATAGTATCAAGTTCAGATGCCCTGTGAGATTCTCCTTCTAGAACCATATTCACAGTCTGTACCTTCTAAGCCATGTCAATACTTTTCAGGCACCCTCATCTCATTGATTAGCAAGCCCAAATTACAATGAGAAGATACTGTGTCCAAATCTGAATCCAAACCCTGTGCAAACTTTGGCATTTACTCAAGACTCAATAAATGTTAAATAAATGAATAATTAAACAATTCAGAGAGAAGTTTTCCCAAGAGGAGGATGAGTGCTTAGGAGGTACTCCCCAGTGCACATACACATTATGCTAGTCGTTTAGTTAACTGCTAGGTATTAGAATTTTTAGTTTAAAAGCATAGGAAGGTTAAGTCCAGAAATATAAAATGATTTGCAGATGGAGATACCTTGTCATTGGTGGAAACAGGAAAAGTCTGAGATCTATTTACTTTGTGTCAGAAACTAGTAACTTCAATTTTAATAAGGATTTATCCACTTCTCTCTTTTGCAACTGCTTGTTCATGTATAGAAGAGGCAGAACAGTTCCCTTGGATAAATATATTAAAGCTAGCCCCACCTATTCACTGACATGAACCTGAGGTATTAATCATGCTAATCCATTAGTATATAAAATATCTAAATAGCTGTCTACCTCTTGTATGTGTATGCATACAAAATTTCACACACACACATATTAATATATATATAATCGATATATTATTATCTGTATTTGTATATTATTCATACATATAAATATATTGTTTATACATATATAAAAATATATTTATATATTATTTATATGTAAATATATTTATATATTATTTATATATATAAATATATTTTTATATATCCAAATAATATATATATATAATTGGAGAGAGAGAAAGAGAGAAAGACAGAGAGAGAGAGAGAGATTGACTATGTCAACAGACAATGGCCAGACCATACATAAATGTAGAACTCTGACCTACAGCATGCATCTACCTGTCCAGGAAACCAACCCCTTATCTGCAATAAACAGCCCAAGAAGGCAATCTGCCATAAATCAGACTTGCAGGAAGCCAGATCCCGCTATCTCTAGTAACAATCCAGGAAGCTAAACAATAGCTTCTGTAACAATCAGCCCAAATTGGCCAGGCTTTAATTAATAACTGACAGCTTCCCCAATTTTTGTCCCCAGTTTTTACTTAGAACCGACCAGAGAATGCCAAATACATACCACTAAGCAATCACATTGTATGCCTGCTCCTAATTAGCTCCTCTAAAGAGTCCTCAGATCAAAGACCTCTCTCAGGGACACATCTGAAGCCTTCCCTTTTTCCCACTATGAAGTTTTCCTACTCGTCTGCCTGCCTTTGGGTCTCTACCAAAACCAAGTGACAGTCGCTGACTCCCTTGCTACAGCAAGCTCTAAATAAATAGCCATTGCTTGTTCTCATTTGGTTGGTCTTCATTTATGTGTGTGTGTATATATTATGTATATATACATTATGTGTATATATCATATATCTATATATTAGTCCATAAAATATCCATTATATACTTATATATAATTTTTATGTGCATGTAACCACTGAATTGTTTAACTTTTTCTTTAAATATACATTTCACATAAAATTTTTCTTTTAACATTAATTATAATACTTTTATCTTAAACAGAAAAATAGTAATTTCCTAATAAGCACTAAAGTAAGTACCCATTAAATCTATTTACTGAATTGCCACCTAAAAACATGTCACGTGCTATTAATAATGCATGTAGCTTAGTTGAGGCAAACGCTGAGTTTACAGTAGAAACCTGTTCCTGAATTCAGTTTTATCCCCTCACCTGCTGTGTGGCATAAGACAAATGATCCAACATTTCTGAGTCTTAGGTTCTTACCTCTGAATACCAATGATAAATCCAAACTTGTAGAATTATAGTGAAGATGAAATTCAATGGTATTTATGCATGCACCAGACCTAGGCAGGTGCTCGATCCTCAGTAAATACATTTATATTTTAATACATGCAAAATAACAGGAGGCAAGGAATATGAGAAGAAAACTGTAGCATCAGAATCAGGTTCCTTGAATTTGTTCAAATCCAAATGAGTATCTGGAGTTCACCATTGGCCGACTATACAACAGCCAGAAAACGTTCATGTGCATTAAGTAAAATGCTGACAATGAAAAGCTGTTTAAGCCACCTTAGCCAAATCACAATATATTATTTATAAGGAAGACTTTAAAGGGGAGGGAGTACAAGCCTGTGGCCATTTCCAATCAAACAGAATCATTACCAATAACATGTTTTCAATGGCTGCATAGGGGGTCTTTGAACGTTGGTTAGAATTAAAGCTGAGAAAGAGAAAAATATTCAGCAGATGACAAAACAGTCCCAAATCTATTTTCACACATTTTCCAGAAAAGACTGGGCCTCTTTCAAAAGCTTTAAATAGACACTAACAGTAAGAAATCTGGAACGCAAAAATTACACATGTAAGTTATATGTGTATGTGTGTGTATAATTATTTTTTAACAATGTTCACATTAACGTGGGTCAGGTTGCTTTAGAAAAATGGTATAATTAAGGTGGCTTGATGGTAAGTTAGTTCCAAAATAACTGCACAGATTAAGAAATTGATGAAATGCATTTAAAAGATGGGTGAGAGAGATCAGTTTCCTCAGGATGGCTTAGAAGTAGAACTAGTAAGTTCGGTAGAGGCTGCCAGGGGCACGGATACCTGATTCATCAACTCAAAGAGTATGCAAAATCTCAGGACATTAGAAGATGGATCAGAAAGTGTAGCGTTCTCAGGGTTTTCTCCTAGGAGAAGAGCAGGGGAGGTTCTTTTCTGCAGAAAGGAAGAAACAACCTCGGCAATTTCCAAACGAAAAGGCTGGCGTCCCAGGGATGATAAAAAAACAGGTTGTGTGTCTGTCAAGCCCACATGCAGGTCCAGGTGCACTCTGCACCCTGCTCCAGGAACTGGGAAGACTCAGGCATGGGGAATGCAGTTGAAATGCATCTCTGAACCCCCTTTTTAAGGTATTTCTTACCTGGCTTTTCCCCTCCTGTCTCCCGAGTGATTCCTCAAGCACAAGAGATGACATTTTGCTTTTGCAGGCAGGTACTTTATAGCTACTTCTGAAATATTTGTTTTGCCCTATGAATAGCCACTTTTTATTTTCTTTTATCTCCCAAAAGCTAATTTTTATTTAGCATCCCACTCTCTCTGTCCTACCATTAAAACCTCTAATTTCCGAAGTTTGATTAAGTCTTCATTTTGCATTTCTTTGTTTTGCTTTTTTAAGATGGAGGCAAGTTCTCCTCAGTTACATGAATCGACATATAATAATGAAATGTTAGTGTGGGAAGGAGCACGGGTCATTATCTAGCCCACGTGTTATAGATAAGTAAACTGAAGGAAGCTCAGGAAGGTTTACAGTCTAACCATTCTCAAGGCCCCATAGGAGCAGCCATTTAAAAATGGAGCCAAGGTTTTCCGACTCATCTTACTACAACTTGTTGGAGATCTGAACAAAGATTTACCGTGGGGGAACTGAGTGCTGGAGGAATTTCTGGAAGTTGCATTTGTTACTTAATTTTGCATATAAAAATGAGGCTGCTTAATGAAAAAGTAAGGAGGTAGCACAGGGCAGGATGTGGAAAGAAGGGTAAGAAGCATGGTATCAGATAGAAAAAGAAGGGATAAACAATAAAATTTACTTGAAAAGAAAAGCTGTAGAAAAGCTTAGGGTGGGAAGAGTAAATCCTTCATGCAACAAGATCTCTCAAACGAGGAGCTGTCCCTCAAGAGACTCAAAGATGTCAGCTTGCCCAGAAACTGTGCATTTTAATTATATCAGAGTAAAGTGAAAGAAATAGAAATACAGAGATGAGATAGATGGATGAATAGATAATTAAGCAGTATCAGGCAAAGCATTAACTGCAAACATTTTTAAAGTACTTCAAACCTAAGGAGGCAAGAAGGATTCTTTTTTACTTATATAAACATATTAATTACAGAAATAGTGATTGTATTTACAATTTCAGCTCCATTATCACATGGCACAGTAACTCACACAATGCATCTGTTCTTTACGTTGGTGTAATTTGTAGCTGACTGCAACATGAAAATACTCTGGTATATCAGGCTTGATGGATTACCTAGAGCATCCTCTTTTTGAGGGCGGGATCAAATTACCTATATCTTGGTATCCTTCAAGGAGCACAGCAACAGCCTTGTGGGAGATGATGGCACAATAAATGTTGGTTAAAAGGCTAAATAACAGACAGTAATAATCTCACCAAAAATAAAATAGAGAAGTAAAAGGTTCTAAAATGAGGCCCCACAAGACTTTTTGCCCAGGCAGCTTGCATGCAAATAAAGTGCTAAACCCTGTCAAGAAATTAAAGCCACATTTAAAAATCAAATGAGATCCCTTTTTTATTGGAAGGACTTGGGTATAGATCTGTGGTCTGCTAATGCATGAAAGACGGTTCATGTCATTACCAGCCAGATCCTGAAAATATGGATGACAAGCTCCTGAATTACACAGAAAAAGGCAAGTCTTTGCCTCGCAGAAAACTTGAGTGCTTCCCTTTTTAATTGTATTGCAAATTATTTCAGACTTCAAAACAAACTTCATCGTTTTTCACATTAAAAACAAAAACACAAACCCTCCAGCCCTTTCTCCCCATGCTGTGAATGAAGCTTGTCATTTTAAAAAAGCCTTTATAAGCTCAGCCTTTATTCATCCTATTATTTATCATAAGGCTACACTATTTAAGAGTAATGCACATTTGCTTATAGAGGATCGGCCACGGTAACAGCTGGGCCACGTGAAATTCAGTCGGAAATTCACATTTAAAACTTAGATTTTTCTCTTTGAATGGCAACTGAAAAGAAAAAAAAAGTACAAAACACACCAGCTCAGCCAGAGAGCAGAAAAGGGAGGAGGGGAATTAACAAATCTTTGAAAAATAAAGCTGCATAATCTGCTATATTTCAGGCCGCTTTTATCCTCCAAATCCCCCATCTTTGTTTAAGCTACAAACAGACTCTATAAAAATCAGCTCACTGGCCTCCTCCTATTATACACCTCCCTGCACAAATCAAATGAAGCCTTGGCTGAAAAGCTGATAAAGAAAAAAATACACTGACACATGAGCAAGCTGATGTATTTTAAAAGTGGTTATCATTTCTGATCCTTTCCTTTCTCTCCAGGGAATAGATCATCTTTCTAAGGAGCACCAAAACTCTGGCACTGAGCACACCTCACCCCTTGCATTTGTTTTTATCAGGGATTTTCTAAAAATAATGATGGCATGAAGTGTTCCATCATTAGCATTGGTTTCTAACACCTAGGGTGTGAGTCGTTGTCATGTAACTCTTTAATATTAGGGCATAACCAAGACCCACTCCTATTATTTGCTCTCACCATACAGTTTTTCCCTGGGAAACACATTTTTCTCATGCTAAAAACAACACTGGCTCTGCATTATCCCAGATACTTCAGGTCTGTTCTGTTCTATTCTGTTTTCATTTCTGTTGTTTGTAATAAATTCTAGATTCTGGCCTGCAATGTCAGAAAGCAATATATCCTTCTTAGCCTTTTTGTCTTAGCTTTTCTGGTGATTTCTGGCATAAGAGGGGGATCTTGAGATTCCCAGAGTCCCTCCCTTTTGTAGCTCTGTTCAGCCAGTTGCCAGCCCAAATATGAGTGTCCCTTTTACACAATCCGACAGCACCAGGGATCTTGCTTCACAGTCATTATCATAGTTACGACTTAGTCTGGTCTTTGATTAATGCCTGTCTCACCTGTACATTGTAAATTCCACAGGGCAGATTTTGCTCTTTATCTCTGAATCTTCCATGCCCAGCTCAGTGAGTTAATTAAGCATGATAAAGACTCAAAAACTATGTTGCTTACCAGATTACAGATTTTTTAAAAATAATATTACCTAAACTTTGCAGAGTCTATGCTACAAACCAAGCACTTCATATACATTATCCCATTTATTCCTCCCCCAATCTCTATAAGGTGGCAGCTAGTGTCTCCATTCTATTTTAAACATGAGAAATGGAGGTTTAGAGAGCTAAAGTCATTTGTCCAGTTAGAAAAGCATGGGATGGAATCAGGTCATAAACTCACAAACTTGTGCTGACTTCAGAGCACAAGGGCTGGCCCAATAGTCTCATCTTCTCTCACAGCTGCTTCCCACACTGGGCCCAGACCATCAGAATAAGACCCATTCATTGTCATGATGCCTGGTGCCATTTACCAAGCTCCTACACCCGACTTCTGAGACATTCTGCCTAACACATACAACAATCCTGTTCCATTAAATATTATTATTATCCCCCTTGACTGTCAAGAGTATTGCTACTTAGAGTTCAAGTTACTTCCCCCAGGCTTTATGGCAAGGAAAAAACAGAGTTAGGACAAAGCTTTCCCACACTTTCCTCAAGGGACTTACCACTGGAGACAGAAAAAGCAGGAAGAAAACAAATAAACGAACTGCTCTCGACCACCAAAAAGAATCAGACCTAGGGGAAGGACGTCCATAGGAGAAAGAAGGTGTTGATGAAAATGGTGTGCTGGCTGCACAGGTAGGACTCAGGGAAGTAGTTGTTAGAACTGGAATGGACTGGACGGAAATGGGCTGGAATTGACTGGACTGGAATGAAATGGATTGGATTGGATTGAAATTAAAACACACGGCCAACTTCCCACTTTGTACAAACTTATTCCGACATATGGCTTCACTTGCGGCTATGAACTGAATTGTGTCCTTCAAAATTCATATGTTGAAGCCCTAACCCCTGATGTGACGGTATTCGGAAACGGGGCCTTTGGGATGTTAGAAGAGGCCACGTGATGTTAGATGAGACCCGCCTGATGGATCAGTACCCTTATAAGGGACCCAGACAGCATGCACGTGTGTGTGTGCTCTCTTGTGTTCTCCCTCTCTCTCTCCCCCCACACATGCACAAAGACACAAAAAAGTCAAGTGAGCATGCCAAGATGGAAGTCAGAAAGAGAGCCCTCAACAGGAACTGAATTAATCAGAACTTTGATCTTGACTTTTCAGCCTTCAACACTGTGAGAAAATAAATGTCTCTTGTTTAAGCCACCCAGTACATGACATTTTATTATGGTGGTCCAAGCTGATTAAGACACTTGTACTCTCCTGAAAGGTCATAGAGGCCTCCTCAGCCTGCTTTAGTCTCCACATCCCTTGGTCTGGCCAAGGCTGTCTTCAGCCGGCAACATTTGGTGAGAATTTTTTCGCTTATCTTTATTTTTTATATTTATTTATCTTTATTTATCTATATTTATCTTTATTTATCTTTATTTTTTTTTCGCTTTTCAAGCAGTAACTACAAAAAAGCAAACCAATATAAATCCAAAGATATCTGAGGCAAATCCACCACCTTTGAAAAAACCCATCCAGCTCCTTGCCAGTTGTGGGTGAAATTCTAAGAATGTCCTAACAGGAATTCAGAGGCCTTGCCTTGAAAAGTAGATCCTTTCCTTCAAAGCAGCTTTGTGTAAACAATTTAACCTATCAATCTCAAGTTGCTTAGATTCTAATCTGTTTTCTTATGGATTTGAACCTGCTGCACAGAGAAAAGAACAGTCCCCCTCTCTAATGAACTGTTGTTTCAAGACACCCGGCTTTATGATTTTCACACCCCACCCTCAGCCTTGCCTTTTCAAAGGGGCTTGGGACTTGGTTGGAGCTTTCTTTTATAAATGCAAATACAATTATTAGTTATGCATTTCAATACACTCTAAAATGGTAAAGGACAATGCTCCAGCACTCACAATAACAATGCATTTCTTTTCATCCCCTGCAGAGCTCCAAATGTTACTTCATTAGTGTGGATTTGATCACAATGCTCTTTGCCACCATAGCTTCACTTTCGGAGCCCAAGGAAGCTGCAAATGTTATATAATGTACGATTATTAACTTACATCAAACAAATCACAGTGGCCCAGTCTACTGTTTTTCTACAAATTCAAGTCCTCATTAATAACCTTGATTATTATGCATGGATAGAATAAGATTTTATAGTACAGATAGCCTGAAATTGCCATGGCAAACTCATTACCATCCCCAGCTATAGTTCTATATAGAAGTCAAATTGGAAAACGAGAGAAACTGCCTAATACGGAAAGTTTTATTTTGATGAGAGATAGCTGAGATGATTTCTCGTCTGTTTGGGCAAACAAACATGTACATCTGAAGGATCGGCTGTTAGGGACCAAGAAGAGGGAAAAAAATTGTGGAGGCATCCTTTTCTGAAAAGAGGTTTGGCAACAAAGCGAAGCCAGTGTAAGTTAAAAATGAACACTCTACACTTAGAAAGCCAAATTATGCAAATCCACCCACTTCCTACCTAGCTACTGTTTCTCTGCATCGGGCATCGGCTGACTCTTTAAGGTCCGGGGAAAGGCATGTTCACAACCCGCTGGGCCAGCTGCTGAGGTTACACACTCAAATCACTGTCGGGAGAACTAGCCTTGACTGAAACCAGATACACATTTTGACAAACCACCAGAACAAAAAGAATAAAGCTGTAAAGTAGAACAAGCTCCGCACTCAGACGCCTTCTTACTTAAGCTGAGTGTTCAGATCAAATAGCAACAAAAGATATGGTCCAAAATCAGGTAAGGCTGCTTACTACCTTGATAAAGCCTACTTTCCCACCTCTAATTATAATGCAAGGTAGGAATAAATAAGATCCAACCTAGCCACTCATGATTATAAGGTGAACTGGAGTCATTTAAAATTTAACCCTGGAGGAGACGTTGTGAGCAGAATAATTGGAATAAATTTTAACAAATACCCAATGATTAAGAATTTGGAAAAAAAAAAAAAAGGTGGAGGGCTGTTTAGGGCTATTATCCAGCTGGAATAGTTGTCTTGATCTCTGATTCCTGAGTTGGTCTAGAAGTTCTTGACCGAAAAGTGTGCACAAATACAGTCTAGAAATTGGCCTGTGAATCAGGATCTGCTGCTGACATAGCAGGCAAGGCACTCTGGGTTACAAAACCAAACATGTACAACTTGGGGGTTCATGTCTCTGCCTCAAAGGGAAGCTATAGGGATATCACAAAATAATAAATAAAGAGAAAGCCTTGTGGAAATAGCAGCCCTGGGTAAGAAGTCTTTGTGTGGCACCAGCTAATTCAGGTTTGATCCTTTTCCAGCAATCCTCTGATAGGCTGAGCACAGCCTTGTGATATGGCAAGCATGTGGGAGTACCACTTTCTGATGTGACGCCTTTCCCCGTCTCCATGACTGTACACAAACCACCCTAGTCATCAAGGCAATAATTAACTTCATTTTGATGTTGCCTAATTACCATGTTTACTTTTCACACTATCATCACATATTGGCTTATTTTTTAAAAATATTGTTATTAGTGGTAACAGATATAATAAATAAAATCTGAATACTTGGGAGAGACAGAGCTGCAGAAGACAATGCCTATTTTTAGAGAGGCAGCCTGGCATAGGGAAAAGAGAACAGAGTTTGGATTCAACAACAAAATCTGAGTTCAAATTTTGATTTGGCCATCATTTTCTCATCTGATAAATAAGAATAATGATACTCACCTTTTAGAGTTGTTGGCTGGATTAAATAAGGTGCTTTGTGTAATATTCTTAACCTAGTTTGCAGCTTAAATGGTAACTGTAGTGACAGTGATGATGGCTAATAAAAAAATGGCTAGTTAAGTCAGTTTTTGGAGCCAGGTGTTTGAAAACCCACTCACTGGGGTAATGCATCCAACAACTATGTATTTAATCCTGTTGATTAAGTAAATGAGCAAATGAGAGAATGAATAAATGAATGAATGAATGGAAATGATTTAAGAAACATGCCAACTTTACTAATCACTAGGAATTTCAGAAGTGGAATCTCTGTTTCCTGGAACGGTGCCTGGTACTCAGAATTTGTTGTCATGAATGCAACGAGACTTCATTAAAACAAAAAAAGTTCTCCAACAAACATAGTTGCACTGCTGATCCCTATTTCCTGGCTTTCACCTTCCCCGCAAACCTACACAGAGATGTCCCTCTGCAGACACTCGCCTTCCACCCAGAGTCCTTCCCACCCTCTGAAGCACCCTCTTCCCTTCCTCTGCCCCAGCCCCCTGGCTGATGCCCATATCTGGCAGGCCCTGTCTTGCTCACCATGTCTCACCAAAGATGAGGAAGTGCTGCTGCTGCTTCCCATCTTTTTTTTTTCTTTTCTTTCTTTCTATTTTTTGTTTTGTTTTGTTTTTTGTTTTTGTTTTTTGTTTTTGTTTTTGTTTTTTGAGATGGAGTTTTGCTCTTGTTGCCCAGGCTGGACTACAGTGGCACAATCTCGGCTCACTGCAACCTCTGCCTCCTGGGTTCAAGCGATTCTCCTGCCTCAGCCTCCAGAGTAGCTGGGACTACAGGCGCCCACCACCACACTTGGCTAATTTTTGTATCTTTAGTAAAGACAGGGTTTCACTCAGTTGGCCAGGCTGGTCTCGAACTCCTGACCTCAGGTGATCCACCTACCTCTGCCTCCCAAAGTGCTGGGATTACAAGCATGAGCAACCGGGCCTGGCGAGCTACTTCCCATCTTCTAAGGGCTCGGGTTGTAAAATGCCATCACATGGGTGCAAAAGAAAGAAAACAGTCATCATTCCTCCATGGCAGGGTTTGATGCTGAGGGTAACGATGAATGATGTATGTAGTGGGGACATCAAATTACTAGTGCCTGTCCACACTGGGGCCTCCTGCCACTCGCGTTTCACATCAGTCTCCCTGACGGTCCCCTGATGTGGTGGGAGACAGGAGGGGAGATGGAAGCGTCCTGGAGAATCTGTAAGAAGAGAGGCTCAAACCACCTCTCCAAATGAAGAGCTGCTTTCTTCCTGAGGCCAGCTGGATTCTCCTCCCTTCTGCTTGTCTGTTTTCAAATCAATAACTATATAAATAAATGAGTGAGAAAGAATAAATCTTTCTTAAAGAGAAAAATCCACATTTTAATGTGTAGATAGTACCCGCTGTGTGAGATGGGGCTTAACTTCTGCCCTCCTCCCATGCAGGTGGCTAGATTTAGTGACTGGCTTCCAATGAGTAGAGTGAATGAATATTCATTTCAATAAATGGAGAAGGGACAGGAAAAAAAAAAAAAAACAGCAATTCTACAGGAAAGAAACCTGGCAAACACTACCTTAACTGAGAGATGAAAGTTAACATCACCAGCGATGGCCTGTGGATATCATGTGCCCCTTGATACAATGTGACAAAAGGGTATTTCACCTCCGGAATATTGTTTCAAAACCTACAACCTCAGTGTAATCACAAGTCTAATCACAAAAAAAACTATAAAAACTATACATTCAGATTAGTAAGCACTGCAGGATATTTGCCTGAACAGTACTTTTCAAGATGGACAAGATGGTGAAAGATAAAGAAAGACTGAGAAACTGTCATAGACCAGAAGTCGCTGTTGGAGATGTGACAGTGAACGCAATGTGATACCCTGGATGGAAAAACTGGTAAAATCCAAGGAAAGTGTGGAGTTTAACTAATTAAAAAGAGACAGAGACAGAAGACCAATTATCCAGGAAGCTGGACTTAGAGATGCCACAGTCTCTGGGCAGCAGCCGGTGTATACCCAGCAGCACCAGCCATCACTGGCCAGCCTAGCCTCGTGGATTTCCTCCTCCACTCCTTCCCACCTCCAGCTCTCTCATGCTCCTGAAGCTCAGCTCTGGGCAAGAAGGGTCCTCTCTCTCCACATTCTCCATCTGCCTCCTTTGGATCACAGGCACATGTACCCTAGACTTCAGCTCGCCTGCTTCATTCACCCGCATGCCTTTACTTCTAAACCCTCCATCGCTCCCAGAGAATTATCAAAACAAAGTCAGTGAAACGTTTTCCCAAATAGGAAAATTAGACTCAACACACAACACTTCTGAGTTTCTGTCCCCAAAAAGCAACAATCCAATTTTTATGTTGCCTATTTGCCTGTATTTTTTAAAACGTTGTTTCCGCCCCCAACTTTGACTCTTTTGTCTAATGCCTAATCTAATGTAACATTTCGGGAGCCCTTTGAATTACATAAATGTGACACTGAACAGGAGGGGATGTTAATGGCTTTAGTAGAAAATCATGGAGAAACATACTAAATTTAGTACAGGAAATCCAGTGTTCAAACCTGCCCTTGCTACACAAGCGGTTGTGTGGGCAAGTTGCAGAATTTTCTTGAACACATGATATCAAACTATGCAGGTCTGGAAATATAATCTATATCATACCTTCAAACCCTTGAGTGTTGACAGTCTATTTTTCAATTTATTTAAAAAGAAATCTAGAATTTGACTTCTTTTGTTTGTAGGAGGTAACATAAAATGTGACAGAAATTCATGTCAACAGAGACCTCTTCATAAAAAGATTTAATATCAAACATTTAAATCAATAATGTTTTTAAAACCCTAACCAGGAAGACAAAAATTGTTAAGTGTTTTCCCTGAGGTATTAGTTCTGATTAAATCTCCCAAAATCAGAATAACAAAAAACTATTAATAAATTTATGTTTGGCGTTAGTTTTAAATATAAATGGTAAAAAGATACAGATTTTTTTGTATAAGTAAGTAAAGAGTGAGCAAGACTAGAAAGTTAAAATGTATTTTTTTTGTAACAATAACTACTGCTGCTGAGTAAAGTGGACTTTAATTGATATAAATTTAAGAATCAAAATTTGATATAAATTGATATAAATTTTAAGAATCAAAATTTGATCATGTCTATTAAAAGTCTTTAAATGTAAGACAATATTTTATTTATTTTTCTTCACTTATTTAATTTTATTTATTTATTTTTGAGACAGTATCTGGTTCTATTGCCTGGGCTGAAGTGCCATGGTGTGATCATAGCTCACTGCAGCCTCAAACTCCTGGGCTCAAGTAATCCTCCTACCTCAGTCTCCTGAGTAGTTGAGGGTATAGGTGTGAGCCCCCATTCCTGTCTTCAAACAATAATTTAAATTGTTATTTTAATTTAGTATTTTTTCTTTTGTGAATTTATTCTAAGAAAGAAAATTCAATGTGTTCACAAAAAATTAATGACAGGATGTTCATGAAGTCACAATTAACTATAGTATAAAAAACTAAGGCAAATAATATTCAATGACAGGAGATAAGTTAATTAGATGAAGCTAATTCATAAAACAGAATATTTCACAGGCATTAAAAGGGACATAATAAGAGAAAATTTTATGACAAAAAGGTGGTTGTTGTGTATTGAGCAAAGATAAGGACAGGTTGCAGAGTGCATACAGAATGTTTCCGATTCTGTAAAGAAAACACATAAACTTGGAAAACAAGGAAAAATCGGAAGGGTATAAACAAAAATGTTGAATGATTTGTCTTTGAACTATGCAATTATGGATAATATTTACTATCCTTCCTTCTTTTGCTTTTCTGTGTTTTAAGAATTATCTTCGGCTGGGCGCGGTGGCTCAAGCCTGTAATCCCAGCACTTTGGGAGGCCGAGATGGGCGGATCACGAGGTCAGGAGATCGAGACCATCCTGGCTAACATGGTGAAACCCCGTCTCTACTAAAAAATACAAAAAAAAAAAACTAGCCGGGCGAGGTGGCGGGCGCCTGTGGGAGGCTGAGGCAGGAGAATGGCGTAAACCCGGGAGGCGGAGCTTGCAGTGAGCTGAGATCCGGCCACTGCACTCCAGCCTGGGCCACAGAGCGCCAGACTCCGTCTCAAAAAAAAAAAAAAAAATTATCTTCAGTGAACATATGTCCCTTGCATTTCTTCTCCAATGATTTCTATTTCTCAATGGAGGGACTTTAGAATAAGGACTTACCTGATTCCAAATGACTGGAACTAGTTGTCTACAGATATTATTGCGTTAATATAATATCTGTCTATAGGTGCTATTGAATTTACTAGTCATTTACCTGAGTTCGCTCTAATCCCAAATCACATTCCGTTTAGTTTAGTAATTAAGGTGATAGGTATAGAAGCATCTGTGTAAAAGCACATGATTTAGGGGATCTATTTAGAATATCCAACCAATGGTACCAACACCTGATGTGGTCAGTAGTTTTGGAGGAACCTAAAAATGGGACATGTCAGGTAGGATTTCAGTAAAACAAAGTTTAGAAATATCACAAGCCCTGTTATTTGATACACCACTGCTCCTCACCCGCCTCCCCAACACCAAAAGGGATGGCACAACTTTATCATCCTGAGACTCAAATAATGAGTATTTTCTGTTATAGGAAGAAGAAAAAGGAAGCAGAGAAAGAGGAAGAGGAGCAGGAGGAAGATGAGGAGAAAATCAATTAATGATAAAACATACAAGGAGCTTTGAACTCTGGAAATTATTTTTCTATAGCCTTCATATGAAGCCAACCACTGCCCAAGACTGAAAGCGACCGCCTAGCCTTTACAACTTTTGAAAGTGAACCCTTCGGTACATAAAATTAATTTTTACTTTGCCATACAAAATCCAGATTTATGTATGTCAAATGCGAAGAGACACACTTTTTCTTTCACATTTTCTATGAAGACTTTTAAGGCTACCAGAGGCATCCACAGAGGGAAGTGAAAATCAGGTTTATATGTATTAAGTACAAGGAGACAGAGAACATTTGGCAAATTAATGAACAAATGTTAGCATTGTTAAGTGTAGAATGAATGAATATGCGAATGGATGAAATAACATTTGCAGTCCTATATTGAATAAATTCTTATCAGAGATAGTTTACTCATACTTTATGCAAATCTTCTGAATTCAGGCTGGCTGATATTTCTAGTAATTTGGGGTCCTTTGATGAGGGGGGCAGTTTAAAACTCTGGGCCCAATTCTTCTAGCTTGGGAAAATCCCTATCGTTCTGGAATATGTCTCAAAATCTTTGTGATAGAAGAAAACAATTAGGAATGAAAGAGAGACAGAAACTGAGAAAGAGAGATTGAAAGAGAAGGCTTCTCAGTTCTTCCAGATGAAACTTTCAAGTGGGCTCCTCTTTAATTAAACCAATCTAAGGCACCCCCCAGATCATCTTCCTTTAAAATCTTGAATTTTGACCACCCTGTCAGTTTCTGAAACTCCTTTTGATGATATTAAGTATTTAAAAAATTTTGAAGACAATTTTTGGAGGCATGAACGGCAAGTAAAAAGCAAAAAAAGAAAGAAGGTTAAGTCATTATGATTTCAAAATATATTAAAGTAGGCCAGGCATGGTGGCTCATGACTGTAATCCCACCACTTTGGGAGGCTGAAGCAGGCAGATTACTTGAGGTCAGGAGTTCAAAACTAGCCTGGCCAAATGGTGAAATCTCATCTCTACTAAAAATACAAAAATTAGCCAGGTGTGCTGGTGCATATCTGTAGTCCCAGCCACTTAGGAGGCTGAGGCACAAGAATCACTTGAACTTGGGAGGCGGAGGTTGCAATGAGCCAAAATCGCACCACTGCACTCCAACCTGGGTAACAGAGCAAAAAAGAAAAAGAAAAAGAAAAAAAATATATATATATATTTATATACACACACACACGCACAGACACACACACACACACACACTATCCTTAATGAAATAGATTGCATTTTGTACCTGAATTTAGATGTCCATATTTTTAAAAATTATCATTATAATATAAAAATATCAGTTCATTTGTTGGGTTACATGACGGTTTTTTTTAAACATAAAATAAAGGTACCAAGTATATTAAAGCAACTATTTTTAATGAAATACATTGCCTTTTACACTTGAATTCAGATGTTCATACTTTTAAAAATTATAATCACAACATACAAGTATCTATTCATTTGTTGAGTTACATGAGGGAGGTTTTTTGAACATAAAATAAAGGAATCATACAACCACATGGTACAATTAATATGATTAATGAAAGAAAAATAAAAATTAAACTTGGAATTGGAGATAGGAAACAGTCACCAGAGATATTTGATTGTGAGAGCTCCATAAATATTCCTTGGTTTTGTCTTTTTAGCACTAAACTGTGACATCTTCCATTTGAAAGAAATCAGCTTTGTTTTCAATGCTTTCTAAGAGACAGTTTCCATCATTTTTTCTTCTGGCAGACACTCGGCTATTTAAACTCTCCTTTTGTCTTTTTGCATTCAGTTATATTCCTGGCTCATACTGCCCTAAACATGCCACATACGAGCCTTGGAGGTTTATAGGTGTCTATCACGATGCATCCTCTGTAACAGTTGCTTAGCTACATCGTACATCTTTTGTTCTTTGCCCATGGATCAATCCCACCAGGCCTCCAATCGTGCGAGCTGTTCTTTTGATTGTCCCTCCATATCCTTTGCCCTTCCCGCTGCTAAAAGCAGCATGGCAGGTACTACCTCATGAACTTTCTGCATCGGTTTGATTTTTGTCTCATGCTAATGTGATACTTGTCTAATAGAACTCATGGACTTCTGGGACATAACCACTTATGCTTCTCACTTCCACTGGAGAACTGTGTTCAGGATGAGATCTAATTCATGTATATGAATATACATTTTTCTTCTATACTAAGTGACAATTATTCTGTCTGTCTTGATGCCTTACTCTCTTGCACAGGCATATTTTCATTCATAGTTGGACAGGCTTTTCAGCCCTAATAATGACTTGGAATATCTCTTTAATGCAACAAGTATATTTTATTTTTAATAGAAAAAAATCTTATCCTCCTTATAAATACAACTTTCAGTAAGGAGACCAAAATGCAAAACACAACTCAGAAGTGTATGGCTAGGAAAGACTCTCCCAATCAGTAATGCGACTTGTGGACATAAATCTGACCTGTGAAAAAAACGCATTCACTTTCTCCAGTAATTGAATCAAAGACATAACTGGATAATTGAGAATGGTTATAATCGAGTTTTTCAAATTCTGCTTTGCTTCTGATTCATATATACAGAATTCTGGGATGCTTGTCAGCTCCAGGGATGGTGAGCTCTGCCTGTCATTCTGGGGCAGATCGTCGCATTTTGGAAAACTTGTTTTGAAAGATCTTCCTTTTAAAGCACTACAGTTTGTCAACATGTGACTTCTATCATTTCCAACGAGTTGTGGTATATTCATTCAACAAATATCATTCAGTAGCAAATATAGTGCCAGGTGAAATACTAGATATTGGAGATTAAGGGGTGAAAAGGCTGCAATTACTGTCCAAGGACATCTCCAGAGAGATCCCAGCTCAGCACATATAAACAGATGACCGTGCATTATGAAAGCTATAACACAACAGATATGTGTGCCACATGTCACTGGCACAGAGAGAAGGGACAATGAATCCTCCAGAGGGGACTAGGGAATGAGGTGGGCTGTGATATCTAAGAACCTGTACATCAGGAAGAAAATAAAAGACAGGAGTCCAGTCAGATCCAGTCTATCCCAGATCTATGGTCTCTTCACTCTATCAGCCCAACAGGTGTATTTCTTTACTTAGATTTTTTTCAACCTTTATTATAACTTCTCAGAGAGGTTTAGCTTGACTCCCCTCCACACACCCCACGCCAGCTTTCACTGCTGCCCCCATAGAGATTGGTTAAAGCATCACATATATTCTGCTCATAGCAGTCACCAAAACTAAAATTCATTAATAATTAGTATAAGCTTTACATCTAAAGTCTAAATTATCTATGATGTAGAGTCTATATTATAAACATTATGAGGGCAGGGGCCCTTGCTATCTTGTTTGATGGATCCCCCGAGGAAAAGTAGATTGAGCAACACAGCAGGAACACGGTACATATTAGCTGAATGAACACATGAATGAATCCGTGACTATTTCTTCTTTTCTTATTTTTTTTTTTTTGAGACAGAGTCTCACTCTGTTGCCAGGCTGGAGTGCAGTGGCACGATCTCAGCTCACTGCAATCTCCGCCTTTCGGGTTCAAGCGATTCTCCTGCTTCAGCCTCCCGAGTAGCTGGAACTACAGCCGTGTGCCACCACACCCAGTTAATTTTTGTGTTTTTAGTAGAGACGGGTTTCACCATGTTGGCCAGGATGGTCTTGAACTCCTGACCTTGTGATCCGCCCACCTCGGCCTCCCAAAGTGCTGGGATTATAGGCCATGCCCAGCCGACACCATTTCTTATACAACATGGTTTTGAGTTATTTTACCTACAACCAACTCAAGCTGGTTTAATGTGTAACTTACAGAATTGAACCCAGTTTTCAGACTTGTCTACCTTTTCTACAAGGGAGAAAGGCATTTTACAAGCCACAGAAGCCCCTAAGTTTGGAATTCTCCACCAGAAATGGTGAAGAAGAAAGACTTTTTCAAGGTCCTGAAGGGTGACTATGGTGACAGGATTCAAAGCCCCACACACAACAGACATGTGGCCAAATTCTTCCCTTCTTCATTAGCCAGTATATGAAAAAAGCAGAGGACGCTCATGGAATCAGGTATACCCAAGAGTGTCCCCATCACCTTTTCTAAAGATTTCAATCAGTTCAAAACACAAGTCTCTTAAAAACCACAGAGCAGCAAGTTCTAATCAACCAAAAGCATTTACTATTTTCCCAAAATACTTTCTTTGCCTTCCTTGGGATGTGCTTCTTCCACTCCACTTCTACCTCACTGACCCTCACCCCTATCTCTGCCTACTTGAATTATACTCATTGTCTCTGCCATGCCTCCCAACCCCTATAGTGGGAAATGACCGCTGTTCTCTGGCTTCACAGGGCACTTTTCCCTTGTTTGAAAATGCTTGTCAGGGCCAGGTGCGGTGGCTCACACCTGTAATCCCAGCACTTTGGGGGCGCAAGATGGGTGGATCACTTAAGGTCAGGAGTTTGAGACCAGCCTGACAAACGTGGTGAAACTCCATCTCTACTAAAATACAAAAATTAGCCAGGCATGGTGATGCACACCTGTAATTCCAGCTACTCAAGAGGCTGAGGCATGAGAATTGCTTGAACTCAGGAGGCGGAGGTTGCAGCGAGCCAAGATTGCGCCACTGCACTCCAGCCTGGGTGACAGAGTGAGACTTTGTCTCAAAAAAAAAAAAAAAAAAAATGCTTGTCAGAATGTCTCATATTATAAGATAATTATGTACATGCTTCATGCCCTGGTGGTAGAAAGAATTCTGAGTGGCCTCCAAGATTCCCACCCCTGGTATATGCGCCCTGTATAATCCCACTCCTTGATCATGAGTGTCTCTTGTGCCTATGAGGGGATATTATCCCATGATTCATTTTACAGATGCAATTAAAGTCCCTAATCAGATGACTTCAGGTTCATGAAAAGAGAGATTTTCTTGGGCAGGTCTGATATAATGAGGCAAGCGCTTAACGTTGGAGAGTTGAAGGGAGAGGGATTCTACTGCCTTAAAAAGGCGAGCTGCTTGTTGTAAAGAGGACCCCCATGCCAGGGAGCAGTAGAAGACCTACAGGGATGCAAGCAGCCCCCAGTTAATAGCCAGAAAAAAAAAAACAATAGAAACCTCCATCCTACCACTGCAAAAAAACAAATTCTGCCAACAAGCCTCAGCCCCAAATGACACCTCCGTTTCAGCCTTGTGAGAGCCTAGCCAGAGCACCTAGCAACCTAGCCTGGACTCCTGACCCAGGGAAACTGTGAGATAATACATATGTGTTATTTTGATTCACCGAGTTTTTGGTAATTTGATATTCTGCAATCAAAAACTAAAATACCTATCAAATAGATTGTCTCCAATTTTTTGCACATCACTAAAATCAAGGCAGTTAATTACACTTCCCCCTGTACTTGGCTCTAAAATATTTTGAAGATTCAAAGAACAAAATACGGTACGTGCTCCCTGTAAACTATGTTTCTTCTAGACTGTTTAAAATGAAAATGAGAGTATGGAACTTTTAGCAAGTTACTAATAAATAGACTCATGTGGCTTGTTTGTTTGTTTTAGACACAGTCTCACTCTGTCACCCAGGCTGGAGTGCAGTGTCTGGATCTCAGCTCACAGCAACCTCTGACTCCTGGGTTCAAGTGATTCTCATGCCTCAGCCTCCCGAGTAGTTGGGATTACAGGTGCCCACCATCATGCCCAGCTAGTTTTTGTATTTTTAGTGGAAATAGGGTTTCACCATGTTGGCCAGGCTGGTCTTGAACTCCTGACCTCAAGTGATCCACTCGTCTCTGCCACCTAAAGTGCTGGGATTACAGGTGTGAGTCACCGCACCTGGCCAAATCACACGGTTTTTCTGTTTGTTTGTCGTTTTGTTTTTTGGTTTTTGTTTTTTGTTTTTGAGACAGTCTCACTATGTCACCCAGACAGGAGTGTAGTGACTTGATCTCGGCTCACTGTAAGCTCCACCTTCTGGGTCCACGCCATTCTCCTGCCTCAGCCTCCCAAGTAGCTGGGACTACAGGCGCCCGCCACCACACCCAGCTAATTTTTTTTGTATTTTTAGTAGAGACAAGGCTTCACCGTGTTAGCCAAGATGGTCTCAATCTCCTGACCTTGTGATCCACCCACCTCGGCCTCCCAAAGTACTGGGATTACAGGTGTGAGCCACCACACCTGGCCAAGTCACGTGTTTTATAAAGAACGAGGAAACATTAATTTGAATCCTGACTTTATTACCAACTAGCTGGGTTGCCTTGAGCAAGTCAAAGCAAAGTCAATTTCTTGGTATGTTAGCTGTACATATAAATACTGACTATAATAGCTATTACTTATTGATAAACTCCTGTGTATCAGGGATTATATGTATATTACTCACAAATACTATAATAACAGTGTCAGAAAGACATGATTTTCATTATACAGATTAAAATGGTGAGGCTCAGAGAAATCAGCTGTAACACCCGAGGTCACATGGTAACTGCAGGACAGGGTCGAGATTTGAAGCCAAGTTTGTCTGACTCACAGGCCTGGGCTATTTGCCTTTAAAGTGAGGGGTTATGTAAGGCATTCTCTAATTGGGTTATCCTGGAAATGCAGACTGAGTATGTGATTTCCACAGAACAAGGCAGGGAGAAGGCCCTCCTCCTCTACACCTCAGAGGTAAGTCACATCTCAGTTCCTGTTGGTCCAAATGAACGCAGGCTGAGGCAATGGCAGGGACCCAGAGCCCAGGCGGGGAGATTGCAGGGATTTAAGAACTCGTTTACTTAGAACAGTGAAAAGGAAGTCAAGCGTGAACTTTCTGAGCTCCAAAGATATTCTCAGGGCCCATTTGCGAATAAGCATAAATCTTCAAATTTATCCAAAGTTTAGCAAATTCACAATGACAAATGTAACAGTTCCTCTAAATTGAAGTTCATCTCTTGGCAGTTTTGGAGGCTTGGAGAAAATGCCAGCAACAAGGACTTGGAAGGAAATAAATCTTTAGATTCCCTGAAAACACAGAGAGTTATTGTGGAAGACATATGGAGGACCCCATACTGCGTTAAGAAAGAAAATTTATAAATGTCAGCTTCGTAGCAGCAATGTCGAAGGGATTTCAGCAATCCACACTGAACTACAATAAGAAAAACAGGCTGCAGGTACACATTTGCCATGAAGAACTAATTATGCTTAATCTGTGCTCTTTCTGGGAGGAGCGAATGAGGAGAGAAGGAGGTAAGTTTCCAGGATCCAAAGTAAGAGATTAGAATTTTTTTTTTACTCCAAACAGGTCATGTTTAAAGATTCTCTACTGTTTAAAAAAAAAAAAAAGTTCTGAATAGTGGGATGGTAAAGGGTCCACAGTATGGGCCCATATGGCAGAAGAGTTGAATTCTGCATCTTTGAAGACCTCGCTTTTGTCGTCTCTTCAATACTAATGGTCAGTCTGACACCTGCTCCCAGGTTTGTAGTGACGATGGAATGGCACATGGTCACCAAGTACTACTTGTCAAATATTGACCATGGGTCTTTCTCTATCACAGAAACAGGCACAGTGACTCCAAAGGTGAATTACACAGTCTTCACCCTCAGTAAGCTGACAGATGGTCCTGATTTATGAAAGCATTTCCTAAACTGTAAAGCATTACTAGAATGTTTATCATTTTAACTTATTAACTAATCCAGTAAGTTATTATTGAACATATTTGAAAACCACTAAGATAAGAACCTACTAAGTGTCTGACTCCATTTTTTTTTTTTTTTTGGCAAATTATAATAATACAGCAAGAGGTACTTACATGGGACTAAAAATTCAAATCTGTATCTGTCTCTTTTTAGCCAAAACCATGGCTAATATTGGAGAGTCTTGATTTTTTTTTTCCCCCAAAGGGAAATAGGTAATAAATGAAACTGCAATTTTAAAAATGGGAACTAGGTAGCCGGGTGCAGTCGATCATGCCTGTGATCCCAGCACTTTGGGAGGCTGAGGCAGACTGCTCACTGGAGGTCAGGAGTTTGAGACCAGCCTGGCCAATGTGGTGAAACCCGGTCTCTACTAAAAATACAAAAATTAACCGGGCATGGTGGCACGTGACTATAGTCCTGGTACTCAGGAGGCTGAGGCAGGAGAATCACTTGAACCCGGGAGGTGGAGGTTACAGTGAGTCTAGATTGTGCCACTGCATGCCAGCATGGGCAACAGAGTGAGGCTCTGTCTCAATAATTAATTAATTAATTAATTAATTAAAAACATGGGAAAGTAGGAAGTGAAGTGTAATCATATGCATTCCTAATTTCCAGGGAATGGGTCCTCTTCTCCTCAAGGTTCTGAATGAAGATTGTGCCAATTAAAAGGTATCCTGCTTGGCCACAAAACCCAGAGCTAGAAACAGAAGGAACACAATGGAAACAGCAGCTGTCAGGAGCTGCAGTAGGACCTCAGGAACGATGCTGCAAACATCTAATGAGAAATAGAAAACTTCCTACAACTCCCATAACTAATGTCGATGAGGCAATGCTGAAGATGAGCCTGGATTTAATAAATCTTTTAATATTTCCACAGCTGGGCCTGCTTACTCAGGGCTGGTGGACCATTTTCTTAAATAAGGCATGGCGCTGGTCTGACATTAGTTTAACAAGGTAATTATCAAGTGAAAAATAGCTGCTGCACTGCTGTGAACCTGAATAATAACTCTCATAATTACTGATTTTGGGCCCATCTTTTAAAATAATAATAGAGCTCTAAGTACTGAAGCATTTTACAGGAAATACATTCCGGTACAGTGTCTAGAAGGGTGGAGAACTATTAAGGATATAATTAGCGGTTTATTTACATAATCAGTCAAAGACCATTTATCATTTCTCTTATGGTCCTATTGAAGGAAAGCAAATAAACATGAGAAATAAGTTATTTTATGCAGGCAAATTTGAAAAAGAGAATTAATATTAATTGTTTTAAAGCTTGAAAGTTGAACTTTCTAAATGCCTCAAGGGAACACTGAATAAGTATAGCTCAGTTTGCCAAATACTAGTACTTCTCACATATGACATGACAGACATTTCCAAAGGAAATTTTGCGTGGACAAATACATCTCTCAGCTAGCTAATTTTAATCTTTAGAATATTTTCAGAGCTTGAATTAATTCTGAAAACACAGACCCAAATAATTATCCTTTACCTGAGAACCATCTCAGGCGGTTGATTTTTATCTACAATACGAGAGCAACATGGAGATGTCCTGTGTGTCTGTGAGGAAATAACCTCGCAAGCATTACTGACTGGGACGAGTTCATAATTAGATTTTGAAAGAACTCTTGTTTTTTCATTGTTTTCAGTGTGACAACCTCATCCTGACATAGCAAATGATGCATTTTTCAAAGTAAAACAAAGACAAACAATCGAATTGCAAATAAGATTATTCAAAGGCAGGAATAAGTCACACACAATGTATTTTTTAAGGAAAGTGTGTAAAAATAATGTAATGCTCTTACTGCTTTTGATAAAATGGAGAACAAATTTTGATGTGTAAGGGAGTGACGGTGCTGTGCTTCATTAAATGGGAGGGGCTTTATTACCAGGCTCCTAGGTGACCTTACATCCTCCTTTTTCAGATCTTCAAAATGATAATTAGTGTCATCATTGTCAAATTCAAGTCCTCCTGATTTGTTGAAAAGCCAAAATACATATTGTGACAGGGAAGTTCCCATCAAAGAGTATTAAGGAGAATACCAACCGGGAAAGGACCAACTTCATAAAAATAAACAAGTATGGCATAATGGTTGTGTGAAGCTGATTCTCCTGGAAGAAATAATAAAAGCAAAATACATGAAGGCACCCAGTTCTGTAAGCTTCTGAATTCAAATACTCCAATATGATTACCCTGATTAAACAATAAATAATGAAACATACCCTGATGGGTAATTTTGTCATGGAGCCTCTACATTCTTAATGAAATCCATCTGAACATTGCTTAATACAGTCGCAGAAGAGTGCTAATTTAACCTGACTTCAACAAATGCTTTATTTTACCTCATCTGCATAAATAAGGTGTGTTCACAGTTCGAAAGCGTGATATGAATGTGAAGATTAAGCTATACATTGGCTTGTGGGGAAGGATACCTGGAATTGGCTCACTCCACTAAACCAAAATATCACCAACCATTATTATCTAAAAGAAATACTACACACATCTCAGCTGAACACTGTTTTTTCCAAATACTTCACGTTTAAAAAAAAATAGTAATAATGTAGCATTTGGAAATAATGTGTAAAAATAATGTGAAGCATTATTAGGAACAGATTCATAAACAGAGGCAGAGGGTATCTATATGAAAAAACATGGCTAAGATCTGCTAATAATCAAGTCTTTGAAACAATAGCTCACTGGATCTTTAGCTCCTCCAAAGCAAGAGATTTTGTTCATTCATCTTCTTATCCCCGGGGCACAGAAAGATGACACATGGGAAAGTCACTGAGGAAGGTTATAGAAACAAATAGGTGTTTCCACTGAAATTATACCCAGTAAGATGCATTCAGTAAGATTCAAGTACCTAGTTAACCATTGCTGAGAATTACTTATTCTGTAAAATTTGACGCTATAATTGGATTTACTAGGAGGTTTGGAGACTATGTGGTGAAATACTCCAGCAATCTGATGATCCAAAGCACCAAAGAAAAAAGACAGTCTTAGCATTGTAGGTTGGGTAGGCATGATTTTAGTTCGAAGTTTAAAATACGAGTCTCAGCCAGGTGTGGTGGCTCACGCCTGTAATCCCAACACTTTGGGAGGCTGAGGTGGGTGGATCACAAGGTCAGGAGTTCAAGACCAGCCTGGCCAATATGGAGAAACCCCATTTCTACTAAAAATACAAAAATTAGCCAGGAGTGGTAGTAAGCGCCCATAGTCCCAGCTACTCGGGAGGCTGATGCAGGAGAACTGCTTGAACCTGGGAGGCAGAGGTTGCAGTGAGCCGAGATCGCACCACTGCACTCCAGCCTGGGTGACAGAGCAAGATTCCATCTCAAAAAATAATAATTAAATAAAAGATTTAAAAATCTCTATATATATGTGTATATATATATATATATGAGAGTCTCAAGTCCTCGTTCTTTTTGCGGACAAATTTCTAGATTGCTCTATAATACAAAACAGGCCGCGGTCACTTGAGATTGTGATGGTGGAAACTTATTAAAATATGGGAGAAACCATAGGTTTAGTAATGTGCCTGTGGGCTAGATAAACAGACATCTTGGGTCACATTTGTACTATTTACCAGCACTGCATCATCTGTTCAAGTTACGAATATCTATTGAAAGCTTTGTATTTGAAAGACATAGTGGTAGAGTGTTTTCTGCCATGAGTTTAAGAACTAAGGGTTTTAGAAGGTTAGAAAGAACTCTTTGCCAGGCTGAATCTTTTTCCACTAGGAGCAGACTTGATCAACACCCCCTTCTCCATGCCTCATTGTACTTTTTACATTTTTTATTCTATTTTTGTTATAAAAATTGTATGCATTTAAGGTGTACAATATGTTTTGATATACATATACTTAGTGAAATGATTACCACAATTGAGCAAACTAATATAGCCATATCCTTCTACAATTTTCCACTGTTGTGGGAGCACCTGAAATCATCTCTTAGAAAATTTCTGGTATATAATACAGTATTATTGGCTATAGTCATTATGCTGTACATTAGGTCTCTAGTGCACCACAGAACTTCGCTTGCACTACTCTTCAGGGTGGATGCTACTGCATTAGAGTTCATCATTTATGGGTCTGTCTCCCCTGTATACTGCAAGTTCCCCTGGGCAAGCCATATATATCACAGTCCTATATGTGGGCTCAACACCTGCCCAGATGCCTGGCACAGTCAACTGTGGAAGGCCGGCAATGCAGACTTTGGACTTAAATTCAGGCAGACTTTGACCTGCATCCTCACTCCCAACCTCTGCTGGGGTGTTTCTTTTTTTAGCTGGGGCTCATGAGTACAGTTTCTAGAAAAAAACAGAAGTAAGACTTGTGAATAAGAAGTCCGGGTAGATCTCTGAGTCTTTTTTGTATAATGTGTCATGCTCACACCACATTGTAGCTGCTCTGGAATTGTCAAGATTTCACATTTGAACATGAACTGGGGTCCTTGAAGTAGGGCTGCTATATTTAACAAAGAAAACACAGGATGCTCAGTTAAACTTGAGTTTCAGATAAATATCAAAGAAGGTTGTAGTAGAAGTATGTCTCAAGTATTGCATTTGTATACTTACATTTTATCTGGCAACCCTAACTTCAAAAACATAATAAGTTGGAGGTAAGAAGAGTCAGATAACATGTTTCTCAACAATTTTTTATTGTGTAGAACAGTTCTCTTCGCCAGTCCCCAAACAATAAATTCTGGTAGCAACACCTGTCATTGTGACAATGAAAAGATTTGACACACTTTGTTTTACCCACTATGGGGTAGTGTTATTTTGGTTTGAAAACCATAGGCAATATACTGCATAAAACCGAAAGCCAGGAAATGTATGTGCCAGGACTGCATAGATAACACAGTCACACAGAGTCAGACACAGAGCACATCACGTCCATTTTCTGGTTAGTGCCTCATTCAGACCTCCAAAACAAGCTCGTGAGGGGAGTCATAGATCTGACTTGTGTTTAAGACTGTACATTTGACAATTGTAACCCCCTAAGAGAAGAGCTAACAACCAGCTCAGATTTCACAACAGCTTGACTTATAACATATTAGGGGACAATAAAAACATACCATATCTGAAACGTCAATTATAAATATGATAATAATTATACCTTCAACTTGTACCGCACTTTAAATTCATTCAGGGCACTTTTCTGTCCATTATCTCATGTGATCATTAGTGTGGTATTTATCAGACATTAGAGAATGGAATGTCTCTTCAAGCCATTGTTATGGCCAATTTGCAACTTCTGATACTATCAATCTGAAACCACAAATGGGAAGAGATGGGTCTCCTTTTTCTCCTTCAGAAATCTGTCAGTTCATCTATCAATTGTGGGCTTTCTCTCAAGTATTTTTTATGACTAGTCCTAGGTTTTCCATTAATGTCACAAGAACATTCTCTTTCTGAGCAACTTAGGTAATTATGCTAATTTAAGGTAGGAGTTTTAAATAAAATCAAATCAAAAGTAAATTTAAAAATTTGTGATGAACTATCTTTCTCCCAAGAACTGTCTGGCCGAGGAAGGCAATGTCTGACAAACAGCAAGAGTTCAGTGAGTTCTGAATGAATGAATCCATGAATGAGTGAAAGAACAAATCAACTTCGAATGACAATCTGCTCTCCTTCTAACTGAATCTGCTACAAATCTCACGAGCCTAATGAAGACTGCTACGGAAATGGACACTCACTGAAATCACAATATCAGTTCCCACTGCACTCCAGCTTGGGTGACAGAGTGAGACCTCATCTTTAAAATAAAAATAAAATAAAATCACAACATCAGAGGCTACAGCCATCCGGAAACCATTTAATGGAACCCCATGTGAATAAATGCATGGTTGAGTCATCTGAGAAAATGACATTTATGTTTTTAAGCAACCAAGATGCCACAGTCAAAGGCAAGAAACCATTCCCGTAATTAACCATCAAGGACTACACTGAGGAAGTGCATTCTTTCCTTGAAAATAAATTTTTGAATGCAATCAAAATCAATTTCCTTTCCTCTGGTCCTCAGTGAACAAGATACAGAGCCCACTTTTTACATATAACTTGTCCAAATAAATTACCAGCATTGATAAATGTTCAGCAGTTCCTTGCTGTCTGAGCAAAATGGGGGATGAAAATCTCACCCTCTGTTGGACAGATGTGGTAATTGTAATTTTTTGGAACTTGTTTATTTAAATCACCACTTGCCATTAATATTCATTTTTCTCCAATTGGTCTTAAATTCTTGGTTCCTATGTAGAAAGAAGACAAGTCTGTTTTGGCTCTGCCCAAAATCAGAGTTCTTTCCATTATGTGCCAAATAAATAATGGGAACTGTCCTCCATTGTAATTTGAAGTGGCTGTCGTCTCATAGGTTTAACTCACTCACTTATTCTGTCATTCATCCATTCATTAATTCATGCAGTAAATATTTATTTACTGTGTGCTTTTCAAGAGTGGCACTAAGCTGAAGTTACAGGTGCATCTCATTTAACCTTCACAAGTACCCTAAAATGTTGGCATTATTGTTACTCAGATGTTACAGATCAAGAAACTGGGGTTAAAGTAGTTTAAGCCACATGTCTAATGTCATCTCACATGCCTAACATCCAGCACTTACAGAGGAGCAAAGACTCAAAATGAATCTGCGTGGATCCAAAGTCCATGAATTTTATCTCTATTTCAGTGGATGGAAAAAAAAAAAAAAAGAATGAGGAATGTTTAGGGAAGCAAAATTACTTTATGGAGGATCAAGTCTGCAGGGCCAGCTGGCCATGCCTTCTGAGAAGGCTCAAGAGCTTTAAGCAGTGGCCAGAGGAACCTGTGCCTTTCCAGGTTTCAGGGGGACACCATAAATGCATTATTCCTAGAAAAAAACACACACTGGTCTTAAATTCCTGCACTTGAAATCCCTTTCCCCATGTGCTGCAGTGCACACTCTTTGCATGTAACTTTTTAAAGTGGCCGCATTCCTGCCATGGTAATTACTAAGTGTGGTGTCAAAACGCCTTATGCATATTATCAAGGAGTGATTTTCCCAGAAACATGTTTTAAATCATGTAGTGGGATATTAGATAAAGATAAAGAGAAAGTAGAGAAAGCATGCTTTCAGAATTCCTAGATAGCAAGCACAGTAAAAATACAGCTGGGTGAGGTCGAACCAATAAAAAGCAGTAGAAAAATAGAAACCAGAGATAGTGAACCTACTTGGGCCCCTTGCAGAATTTCTCTATCTTAGGGGAACATGTCCAAATACACAACACATAAAAACACATATTACGAGACAAAATTGAAGAACTTAGTCAATACTGCAAAGCTATTGGAGCTTTCAGGAAAAATAAAGGAAGTAAGGAACGACAATGTAAAAGAGAAACAGCAAGTGTAGAAATGGCTCCACGGAGGTGCGGATTTGCGTTTCTTCAGACTATCTAACGAGCCTTGGTGACTGAGGAAAATAAAAGCACAGAGAGTGAGGACATTTCTTAAAACAACTTTTCTCTTTTTGGAGAGAGAAATGTGCCCCCAGCAGCCACGGAATACCTTTTGGCTAGTGTGGCCGTGAATGTGTGTGGTCCCACTGGAAATCCTCATTCCAGACAGAGTACTAAGGTCAAGATGAAATAACAAGTGTGTGATAGAGAATTACTGGGACCCCTAGCCCCAGACCACAAATAGTGGTTAAAAAGTTGATGAAAATTTCATCCGCATTGTCCTAGATCTCAATCTAGAGAAAGCAATGTGCTTATTGGAATCCAGTCTAATAAGAACACCCACCAACGTGTTATGGAGCATTTTCAAAGGGATGAAAGCACTGCCAAAAACTACATGCACCATCCCATCAAACCCTTACAGTTCAAATAAAGCCACTTAGAAAAGAATTAGGTTTTTCTCTAAGAAACAGGCCAACAGAAAGTGCTCTGAAACAAGGTGGCATTTTAGTAGTTACACCATTTCCCCCACTAACCTCCAAAGCCATGCACACTTACACATAGTTTAACCAAGTGTTCTGGAGTCTTTAGCCCCACACATTCTTAATCACTGTTCCCCTCTCTACTCCCTTCGTCTGCTCACCACTTACCAGAAGTGAGAGTGGGTTTCTGCACTTGAATGTTGGGAGCAGAGCCTAATCTCCTCAGTCCTGCATTTCAGCAGGAACTGCCCATCAAAGAGGTCGTATGGACTCCCACCTGGCCAGGAAGTCTCGGCATCAGGCTGTCCACATCGTGCATTTGATAAGTCCTGCCCAGTGGGAGGCCTTTTCAACGCACAGAAGCTATGGTGAGGTCAAGGCCATGCATATCAATGATAATAAATATTGATCATTCTATGCTTCAAATGGTCCTTGGCTTTTTGATTATAACATCTCATTTAATTTTCACAAGCCAGTGATGGCAGTGTTTTTGTTTTGTTTTGTTTTGTTTGAGACAGAGTCTCGCTCTCTCACCCAAGCTGGAATGCAGTGGCGTGATCATGGCTCACTGCAACCTCCTCCTGGGTTCAAGGAATTCTCCTGTCTCAGCCTCCCGAGTGGCTGGGATTACAGGCGCAGGCCACCACACCCGGTTAATTTTTGTATTTTTAGTAGAGATGGGGTTTTACCATACTGGTCAGGCTGGTCTTAAACTCCTGACCTCAGGTGATCCACCCACCTTGGCCTCCTAAAGTGCTGGGATTACAGGTGTGAGCCATAGCACCCAGCGCAGTGATGGTAGTAATATACTCACTTGCACATGAGAAGATGAAGTCTCTGTTTATCGAGCAAAGCATGGATTAAAGTCCAAGAATGTTTGCATTGAACCCTTGTGCCCTTTCTCCTACACCATCCAGCCTCTCAGCCCTGCATCGCCTGCTGAGATAGGCCTCAGGAGATCCTTCTCCATGTATCTCTCCTAGCAAGGAAATATTTTCTGAATGAGTTGTGAACCACATATTTCCTAAAAATGTGGCCAATGTGGACCTGGACACAGGCTAGGTCGACTGAGAAGCATATTACCCAAATGGTGGTTGTGACTGTCATGAGGCGGAAGAATAGTGTGAAGCACAGTTCTGCTACATGCCTAAAAGGAGCAAAGGGAAATGAATATTGTGCTTGAAACTGACAGCAAGTGATCAACCTAACCCAAGACAGAGAAGGAAATAGCAACACTTTATGCTGGACTTAGAAATGCAGAGTAGGTGCACAGAGGGCTTCAAGGAACCTGATCCTTGGCTTCCTTTGTCTTCTGTTTCAGATAAAGGAAAGTTATTATTTGGGACCCTTATTTCTGTTACCAGAAATGTGTGTGTTGATAAAATCATTTATTTTCCCTTAGCTATGGCACAATATAGGAATAGGGTGTGTGTGTGTGAGAGAGAGAGAGAGAGAGAGAGACAGAGAGAGAGAGACAGAGAGACAGAGTGAGTGAGCAAGCTGACTTTGGAGTCAGGAAACCTGAGGCTCAGCCTCACCTGTGGGGTACCCACCTAACCTCTCTGGCCCAACTTTCCATTTTTAGAAAGGATCCTTTTAGCCCTAATGTTCTTTATTCTACTGAGCGGCTGCCAGGGAACTGTCTGCCTCTGATCCTCTTCCAGGGTCCACCTTATCCAAAGGTTAGAACTTCCTCCATGGAACTGCCCACTTCTCCAGCTGCCGGAGTGGCACCTTCCTGGTGCTGTCCAGGGCGGGGACAGGCAAGTGGCCTTAGGGAGGCACAGGTCAATTTCTCACATAGTCTAATAACCTGGCCCGTCCTGAAGCTCTCCCCACCAATCACCACCTATCCCCTAAGAAAACATCAGTGGCTTCCACCTGCCCAACCATATCTCGCCCGGGCGGACACTCCCCCATCAGGGGAGTGAAGGGCTTAGGAGATGGGGCATGTGGAGGAAGAGGGTCAATACAGAGGAGTTTTCTGCTTTCTGAATGCAAGGAACAATATATCACCCAGAACATCCCTATCTCTTGAATTATTATACTGCCGGGACTTTTTTTCCTATTAAAATCTATCAGAAGAGCCAGATGCAGTGGCTGCACTTTGGGAGGCCAAGGCTGGGCTGGTGGATCACTTGAGGCCAGGAGTTAGAGACCAGCCTGGTCAACATGGTGAAACCCCGTCTCTACTACAAATGCAAAAATTAGCTGGGTGTGGTGGCAGGCACCTGCAATCCCTGCTACTCGAGAGGGAGGCTGAGGCAGGAGGATCACTTGAACCCAGAGGCAGAGGTTGCAGTGAGCCGAGATCACACCACTGCACTCCAGCCTGGGTGACAGAGTGAGACTGTGTCTCAAAAAAATATATATATATATCAGATCATAACCCAGAGTCTGTTTGAGCATGCCAGCGGACCACTGTGGGTCAATTTCTTCCT
This sequence comes from Colobus angolensis palliatus, assembly GCF_000951035.1. NCBI lineage: Eukaryota > Metazoa > Chordata > Mammalia > Primates > Cercopithecidae > Colobus > Colobus angolensis. The sequence goes on along the minus strand of NW_012116088.1, from coordinate 3,094,899 downwards.
ATTCAAAAAAGTCCAAAGACCTCAGTAAAGGATTGCTTTGCCAGCATTTTATTTGATGATATAAACTTTTCTACAAATGTCTATGCATTTGTGTACTCATTTATTCCTTCATTCAACAAATATTTATTGAGCTACCTATTATGTGTGAGTTCCTGTATTAATCTGAGAATTCAGCAAGTAACAAAACAGAGCCCTCATCCACATGGAAATAACATTCTAATAAGGGATGACATACAATAAATAAATAAGAAGATGCCTATTACAGGATTTGTGGCAACTTAGAGATAAAGTATCATAGACCCCAAAGGACCCCCTAAACACCAGCGATGGGGAGGAAGAAGGAAAAGTTTTTTCTAGTAAAGGCTAAAAAAACACCTCAGCTAGAATATCTCTTATTATTTCATATGTGTGTAACTGCGGATTTTTTTTTTTTTAACAAATACAAATGCAACAGCCAAATCTTATTTTCCTCATCAGAAAAACAAAGCTTTCAGCTTCCCTGGAAGCATGAAGGAAGAGCTGCAGCTTCCAGCCCCAGGACAGCCAGGCATCTGCCCAGCCTGGCACAGCATGCCTGGACCTCGAACGGGTTAAGGTGGCAGCGCCTGAGCTCAGAGCGCTGCATAAACAGTGCGCGTCAGGCGTTCTAAGCAAGCTTCATCTTTCTTGTCTCCCAGTCTTGGGCTGTCAATCAGCTGTCACCAGCCCGCACATCAGCAGCGTGTGCACATCACCAGGCTGTCAGCAAGGCAGCTGATGAGACTCGGCTCAAGACCGTCAATCATCTTTGTTTCTCTTCTCCACTCGGGAAATATTTTGGCTCGGAGAAACAAAGAAACCTGGGCAACAATGGCTGGTAGTCAGGCATTTACTCCTGTACATGGAGATAAGATCTTAAACAGGCGATGATCGTGATTCACTCTCAAATGATGCTGGGGTGGGATGGACAGAGGGAAGAGGCAGAATCTGTTGTATTAGGACATATTTTAAAACTGTAATTCTAGTTCTCTGAGCAGTCCCTGATGGATTTCCGAACCAACAAAGCACAAGAACATAAAATAATGATAACTTGAAGTTATCTGAGCTTATGCCTCAGAAAAAAACAAGGTGGCTCAGAGGATGGATGACTGCTTGGTTAGAAATTACATGCCATTGATCAGGCAGCTTTTTGAGGAGGGAGTAATTGTTGGACTGCTGAGTTCATTTATCTCTCAGGGACTTCTGAAACACCTCTTTAGGGCATGAGGCTGCTCGGGGGGCACCCACACACCGGAGAGCAAGTTAACTCAGCAGGACCCCTTGAAGTAGGCTTATCAGTGCTTGCACCAGGAGTCACTTTGTTGAATATAAAGGTCCTCTAAACAGCCCATTTTCTGATATACTGCCTGCCCCTCCTCTCGCCCAAAATATTGATTAGAAATGTCCCACATCCTTAAAAGTCTATGAGACACAAATATAAAGAGATGCGCCTGGCAACCAGTTTCAGTTGGGCAGAAAGTCCACTCCAGGCTGCTCCTCCCCTATTTAACACTATTGCAAAATCACCATGTGCATATATTAGCATAATTAATCAGTTAATTATGCAACTGATGCTACTAGTATAGCTGTTAATAGTATGCAAATGGCACCAAGTTGCCTAAAGCTTCCCTGAGTTTTGTTTTAATTGTTGTTCCATAGTGGCTTTGAAATAGATTAGCAACAATCAGAGCTTTCAATCACATGTATCAAGAACCCTATTACCTGTCAATTTTTCAAATGTTCTGGATTGTCTCATTCATACCATGACTGGTTCATCATACCACGGCTGGTTCCCTCATCATTTCAGTGTTTGTGACAGTGGGGATGTTTTTCCTCTGATGGATTCTTTCCTACGTGCAACACTGATTTCTGAAAACGCATCTCTCTCTGATCTAACTGGACATTAATTGCTTTTGTGCTGATGCATCTATGCCTCCTGGTCTGATAGCACAAGTAGCAAATCTGATCTCTGACAAGTTGGCTGAACCTAATCAGGACAGATCAGCTGTTACCCAAGGTGCCACAGGCTGTAATTTGAGGATCTTTACAGAGTTATCACTAGCCTGAAAGACAAGGAACTATAACTCTGTCAACACTAATCCCAAACTGTATGTTCAAAGCAACTGTGGCCTCCCCGCACCCCAAAAAAAGATAGCACTTGTCAAATAAATACCTGAGATAATTGATAAGAGGGAATTAGAAGGATGTGGCTGATACAGTGACAGTGGGAATTTTTTTTTTTTTAAGAACCTTCAGAAGCAGAACATTGAATGTCAAGTGTGAACCGTCAAGGATAAAAGAGGGTGGCAGAGAAGAGATGCATGGAAATTTTCCATCATTCCGCTCCCACTCATCACTGGGTGACTTGGTTCATATTTGCCTTGCTCTCTAAACAGGCAAATACCCAGACGTTCTAAGCCTCGAAGGAAATCTCTCAGAGCCAACTCGGGCTGCCACCCAGTGACAATGACTTGATAGGAAGCAAGAACATTGTCAGGAGTGGAGGTATTATTGTCAGGCTGTCAGCTCTGTGCTATTCTCTGAAGACCCCTGTGGTTTTCTTACAGGCACAAAAAGAGGAAATACTAGAAAAATAAACTTCTTTCTTACTGTATCGCTTTGGTCCATCTTCCAAACAAAATGAAAGGGTTAATGTGGCATCATCTTCAAAAAATTCAGTGGCAAAGGCGTCCCACCAGAGGTTGTCGCTATCCTGCAAAGAGACAGATTGTTTATTTAACAGGGGAAAGTGGAAAATATCTCAAAGAGGAAAAGAAAATGGAAGAGAAAGAAAAATTCAGTTGCTGCTTGCTCGTTACTTCGTGTGTATGTGTGGGTGTTCTAGGAAAGGGTAGGTGGGTGGTCACTCTTCAAATTAATTGCCTCAATTGGGAACCAAGTTTCAATTCAATAAGTGAGCTCAAACCTACCGAATAAAAATTAATTCTCCAGTATATATTTGGGGAGATTTAATAAATGTACCATAAAACACAATGTGATGTTTTTTGACAAAAGGGTTTGCATTTAATGTAAAATACACGCGACTTTTTCTCTCTCTCTCTCTCTGCTGTTTTAAGAGTTCATTTTTATAAATAGAAACCAGAATATTACAACCAGGTTAAACATAATTTTCAAACATAATTTAATCAAAAGAGATGTTCGCAGCTCTACCGTTTGCAAATATCCCTATAAAAGATAGAGGTATGGATACACGGATGGATACATTGATAGAGAAGTTCACGCACAAGAGATTGTCACATATATATGGACTGTTCTTGATTGTTTTAAGAGGATAGGCAACCACTAGCTTGTTGTTAAAAAGAGTATTAAAAATAGAGCAGTTCAGCAGAATGCAGGCCATCCATATGAATTCTGTTTGTTTGTCTTGGGTTGAATGTTTCTCCTGCTCATGCAGAAAACACTTTGGAAGTGGCCCAGTTTAAGGCAGTTAGAATCGTTGTTTATCTCCAAGGGGAGAAGAGGGCCCCCTCTCACAGTGAATTAAGAAGGTTATACACAGTGTCATATTTACAGGAGGAATCACATCCCAGCCTAATTCTCGGTATAGGACTTGATTTATCCCAAAATTCTTAAGCACCATGTTTTTTCTAGAGAATTGTAAGTTGAAGACAAGATGCATCCCAGCTGCCTGTCAGACGGAAGGGGAGACAGAAAGGGAATTGCCACTCCCCATGTAATAGTCCCACTGCCAGGTCCTGGCAGAGATACCACAAGCCTCTCTTCTTCCCATTAAGTTGTTCTGCTTATGACAACATTAAGTTGTTGTCACTGGCAGGCCTCAGGAATGAACCCTCAGTCCCAGCAAGAATAATTAAGGAGCCACAGAAGATTGATGCCGTCCTCTCCTTCAGAAAAGAAGAAGCTCAGACAAATGAATTTTTGTGTCTCTCTTTGGCTTCCTTCCAATCACCATAGCAAAAGCCAAACCAACCTTTCCTCAGTAAAACAGGGTAGATAGGAAACCACCGAACAGCAATGCATGGATCCACGTACAAACTGGTCTGCTTTGTCTCCTTTCAGAAACAAATATGTATCAGGCACTTAACTATGTGTAGGCCTTCAGAATGCACAGCTGAATAAGAGACTGGTCCCTACCCTCAAAGGGCTTAAAACCCACTAGCAGAAGACAATCACATGAGCAACTAAACAGGCAGCTTCGCTCCACATCTGAGACTGTGGCACACGTCCTCAACGCTCTGGAAGCTTGCGGAGCTTTTAGAAAACTCAGTGGGCCTGGAAGTGGAGGAATCTGCCAGGGAAAGAAACCCTATTCAGAAGACTGGATACATTTGTTTATTTGACTTTAAATCACTACACAGATGGAAAAAGAGTCACAGTTAACATTTATTGAGTGTTTACCACATGCCAAGCACTAGTCTAACGACTTTATGTGTATTTTCCTACTTAATCCACCCTACGAATCCATTTCTTCTGTGTGTGTGTTTTTTTTCTCTTCAATACAAATATAAGCTTCTTGTACACAGGGGCTTTGTTTTGCTTGCTACTTTATCTCCCAACCCCCAGAACAGTGTCTAGCCCAGGATATTACTCATAAAAGCAGCTCAGTGAATGAATGAAGTTGCTTTGCAACTCTACTTTGCAACTGCAGAAACCAAAGCTTAGGCAGTAAATGTCACCTGCTCCAGTTCACTCCGCGAATAAATGTCAGAGACGGAATTTAAACTCAGACCACTGGACACCCCCGACCTACCCATCCTCTGCTCTATACAGCAACCTGCTACATTTCCCTGACAGTCTTTGAGAGGCAGGGGTTAGAGTTCAGCAAGAGGGGAGAAAGAGTCGAAAGGGAATATTTAGTCTCAGGTTGGTTTCTTCTTTGAGCTCCTTGCCTTGTTGTGCAGACCTGTAGCCAGGACTCACGCTCAGGAGACTGCCTGGCGCTTCACAGTAAAGCAGTTGGTAATACATCATGGCAGAATTCAGTCCTGCAGGCAACACTGCCTCTTCCCAGCTATTGAACTTAGCAACTTATTCTACCTTCCCCAGCCTGTCTACTTATTTAGAAGCAACAATAACAACAACAATAGTAACTATCTGGCAGCACAGATCTGAGGATGAAATAAGTAAGTATGTATAAAGTGCTCCCCAAAGGGAGTGAAGATCAATAAAATGTTCAAGAGATAAAATCTGCAGGAGAGCACTCCAAAGACAGTGAAGATCAATAGAATGCCCTTTCCCTGCCTCTGTTTACCATCTTTAATATTATATCTAGGGCAGGAGGCATTCCACTTTATAAAGAACTGCATTGAAAATGAACTTTATGGCCAGACGTGGTGGCTTGCGCCTGTAATCCCAGTACTTTGGGAGGTCTAGGTGGGTGGATCACCTGAGGGTCAGGAGTTCGAGACCAGCCTGACCAACATGGTGAAACCATCATCTCTGCTAAAAATACAAAAATTGGCCGGCCGGGCGTGGTGGTGGGCACCTGTAATCCCAGTTATGCAGGAGATTGAGGCAAAAGAATAACTTGAAGCTGGGAGGCAGAGGTAGCAGTGAGCCGAGATCACCCCACTGCACTCCCACCTGGGTGACAGAGTGAGACTTGGTCTCAAAAAAAAAAAATGAACTTTTTAAAATAGTCTGTTTATAAATCAGCACTTTTCCCTATCACTTCAACCATTAGCAACCAATTTCCCTGGCAACAGCATCTCTCCACAACACAGTTAAAAATCTGAATGAAAATGTATTACTTCTCATTTACTTTGCTCATTATTCAGAGGCCCAATGACTGGATCCCCTCTGTATTAATTCATTCTCACACTGCTATGAAGATATACCCAAGACTGGGTAATTTATAAAGGAAAGAGGCTTAATGGACTCACAGTTCAGCATGGCTGGGGAGGCCTCAGGAAATTTACAATCATGGTAGAAGGGGAGGAGAAGAATGAGTGCCCAGTGAAGGGGGAAGCCCCTTATAAAACCATCAGATCTCATGAGAGCTAACTTACTATCATGAGAACAAGATAAGGGAAACCACGCCTGTGATTCAGTTATCTCCACCTTGTCTCTCCCATGACACATGGGGATTATACGGGCTATAACTCAAGATGAGATTTGGGTGGGGACACAGCCAAACCATATCACCCTCTATTTTCTGATAATCTAACTCTTGGTCTCTGACACTTCTGCTGGAAAATGAACCAGTGAAAGGCAAAAGTCGAGAGAAATGCTGGCTGATCTGAGGTCACTGGGAGAAAAGAAAGTACTCAAGTTACAATGAGGTTTGAGGAATGTCTATGAGCAGTGTTACAGGTTCCAAAGGGCTTACATAGGCACGTGAGTTTTGGCAGAAGTTGAAAGAGACATAATGATCCAAGAATGAGAAATGTCATACGATTCAAACTAGTTTCAGTGGAACATGGGATAAGGCAACTTCTCAGGAAATTTCAGAAGAGGTTTGCTGGGAGAATGGGCACATTAGGTAACTACACATACACACAAAATAATTGTTTCGGTCACAAATCTTGAAAGAACATCCTCGATATAAAAATGTAACACTTAAATTCACAGAGCCAGGCATATAATAGGTAGATAAAATAAGATTTTTGTTTGGCTGATAGAACACATTAATAGATAGATGGATAGATGAAATTTCTTATTGTGGCATCACAAACTCAGCTCAGGAAAATCACTCTACAAAGTTGTCCAGAGATCTTGATTGTGGACCCTACTTTGTCTGTTGGTCAATAATTTTAAACTGGCGTAAAAATGACGTGCTAGGCCGGGCGCGGGGGCTCAAGCCTGTAATCTCAGCACTTTGGGAGGCCGAGATGGGTGGATCACGAGGTCAGGAGATCGAGACCATCCTGGCTAACATGGTGAAACCCCGTCTCTACTAAAAATACAAACAATTAGCCGGGTGAGGTGGCGGCGCCTGTAGTCCCAGCTACTCGGGAGGCTGAGGCAGGAGAACGGCGTGAACCTGCGAGGCGGAGCTTGCAGTGAGCTGAGATCCGGCCACTGCACTCCAGCCTGGGCAACAGAGCAAGACTCTGTCTCACAA